>NW_025534207.1:167500-250590 GCF_020615455.1 Coregonus clupeaformis | reverse complement strand
CTCCCTACCCTGGACGACGTTGGGCCAATTATTCGCCGCCCCATGGGTCTCCTGGTCGCGGCCGGCTACGACAGAGCCTGGATTCGAACCAGGATCTCTAGTGGCACAGCTAGCACTGCGATGCAGTGCCTTAGACCACTGCCCCACTCGGGAGGTATTTTATGGCCAATGGAACTTGGTACAGTCTGATTTTGTATGCACACTGAGTCAGTGGAGGCTCCTCAGAGGAGGAATGGGAGGACCATCCTCCTCAGGGAATAAAAAAAATAAAAAAATAGTGAAACATTAAAAAAGTTATCCTTTTTAGATAAAACTATACTAAATATATTAGCGTCACCAAATAATTGATTAAAACACACTGTTTTGCAATGAAGGTCTACAGTAGCCTCAACAGCACTCTGTAGGGTAGCACCATGGTGTAGCCAGAGGACAGCTAGCTTCCATCCTCCTCTTGGTACATTGACTTCAATACAAAACCTAGGAGGCTCTTGGTTCTCACCCCCTTCCATAGACTTACACAGTAATTATGACAACTTCCGGAGGACGTCCTCCAACCTATCAGAGCTCTTGCAGCATGAATCAAAAGATTGGAGAATGAATATAGTACTGAAAGCTACAGCTAGCTAGCACTGCAGTGCATAAAATCTGGTGAGTAGTTGACTCAAAGAGAGAGAAAGACAATAGTTTGAATATTTTTGAAAAAGTTAATTTCTTACTAAATTAAGGAAAGCAAGAGACACAGGGTGGGGTGGGGTTGTTGCAACTCAATATTAGGAAGGTGTTCATGATGTTTGGTATAATCAGTGTATATCTCTATACTGACGTTCTTGTTGGTTTCCTCAGTTCTCCACTCATCTTATCATCAACAATAGGAGAAACATCAACTCAATCACCAATGTCTGGTTTTATCATTTCAAACAGGTCTTATCACATATCAAATCTCTACATCTTTTAGAGGGAGAGGAGGAGGGAGGGGGAGGGAGGGAGGGGAGGAGGGGGAGGGGCAAGAGGGGAGGGGGGGGAGGGAGCAAGAGGGAGGAGAGGGGGGGGAGCAGGAGGGGAGGGAGGGAGGAGAGGGGGAGGGGAGGGAGAGGGGAGGAGAGAGGGAGAGGGGGGGGGGGGAGGAAGGGGGGGGAGGGGGGGGGGGGAGGGAGGGAGGGGGGGAAGCAGGGGGGAGGGAGCAAGAGGGAGGGGAGGGGGGGAGGGAGGGGAGGGACAAAGGGAGGGGAGGGAGGGGAGGGAGGGGAAGCAGGGGGGAGGGAGAGGGAGGGAGGGGGGGAGGGAGGAGAGTTCTAACTTGCTGATAATCTAGCTGTTCTCTCCTGCCCCTCTGCTGTAAGCTTTGTTAAATGTGAGCGACAGATAATGATGAGTGTGTTGCTGACCAGCCCCCTTCTGCTTATCACCAGGGTGTGTGACTGTGTGGGGGAGGGGGTTACAGGGTAATACTCTCTCATGCTCTCTCATCCCCAGATAGGCCATGAAGGAATTGATTATTAGCCTTCGTGAGCGACTGGTGGCCCTGCAGCTTGAGGGGATAGGAGGATAGGATGGAGAGAGGGATGGAGGGATGGAGGGATGGAGGAGAGAGAAAGTAGAGTGCTTGTTAGCTAATCCAGTACAGCAGGCCAGAGGCCTCACGGTTCTCTCCTCCCCCTTCCTCGACGAGAAGGAGAGAGAGAGAGGAGAGACAGAGAGAGAGAGAGAGAGAGAGAGAGAGAGAGAGAGAGAGAGAGTTGGTAATCTCCAGTATTGGTGCTGATACCTCTAAGTGGGGAGCTTTAGAGATTAGTAGTGAAAATAGCAGACCTGATCTCCTCCAGGGCTGTAGTGGGGACGCATGCATCAGACAGACAGACAGACAGACAGACAGCAGTACAGGCAGTGTCCATATGGTGTAAATCCTCCCATAAGGGACACATACCTGCCTCCTGTCCCTTCACATCCGAAAAGAAAGGAAATCATTCTTAAAGGGACAATCTGGAATCCAAACAACACAACAAAGCAGTCACCCTGACACTTTTTTTCAGTAAACAGCTGAGGGATGGGGCAGGAGAAACATAACCACTCTCAAATTCATAGACTGCGCCATGGACTGACCATCCATGATTTAAAACAGGTCCATCCCAGGCTGCCCCTTTAACAGGAAAAGGTGACCATTCTAACATACCACACTTATCTTTATTCAATGCTAGAATTATTGAAACCCACAAATCTTCCAGGATACATGCAAAGCAGAGATATCCATAGGGGTGTATAACAATATGACAGGAATAATAATAATAATAATAATAATAATAATAATATAATAATATAAGGAAACAGGAAACCGTTTGAACTCATTTGCTTCAGCAGAACTGTCACACCCTGGCTCTGGGACTCTATATGTTGATCCAGGGTGTGTTTATTCTATGTATTGTATTTCTATGTTGGCCAGAGTGGTTCCCAATCAGAGGCAACGAGTGTCAGCTGTTGCTGGTTGTCTCTGATTGGGAGCCATATTTATACAGGCTGTTTTCCCACAATAGTTGTGGGATCTTGTTCCAGTTGGTTTGTTCCTTTTGGTCTGTACCGTAGGACTGCACGTATCGTTTGTTGTTTTGTTCGAGTGTTTACTCTCTTTAAATAAAGTATGTTTGCCTGCAACGCTGCGCCTTGGTCTACTCCGTCTAACGATCGTGACAAGAACATGGGCCAAAAGAAAACCCAATCTCTCTCCTGACCCCTCTACCTACATCAGGGGGGGCGGAACAAATAATTTGTAGACTGCAAATGAACAGCAAGATGCCCAAACAGTTATAGTGTTTGACTAAAACATAATCATTTCCAACCTTACTTACATTTGTATATGATCACGTGTCTATTATGCGTGGAAATACTTGGGAACAGATATCTTAAATTAAAATCACTTGGAGCTGATTTCCTGGTATTTTTACAGTCTTTTATGTCCAACAATGAAAATTCCAAAAAAATAAATAAATAATAATATATATTGCTATTATTTTTGCTCAGAAAACTTGGGGGGCCAAATACAGTAAAACCATCCGGCCCGCTGGCCACCAGTTGGGGAACCCTGACCTACATTGTGTGACCCCACTGTCCCAACACATCACTTAGAACCATTTAACACCCATACAGAATGGATCCGTCCCACTCCAATCGTTCCCATTCACACCCTCATACATTACAATAGCTTCCTCTCCTTTCACTCCTAACAGTCCCATTCACACCCTCATACATTACAATAGCTTCCTCTCCTTTCACTCCAACAGTCCCATTCATTCCCCCCAGTACAGTAGCTACTGTCCTCACTATCCTGCTGCTGGCTTCCTCACACACTGGAATATCAGAGGAAAGCAGATACAGGCGTTAACACAGAGCGCACCAATAGCATGCCAGGAGTCTTTAGGGTGATGTCATGTAATGGGGAGGAGACAAACCACCTAAGACTTTCTATCACCACCAATCACAATACAGAATGATTGACTCTCTCATGTTGTTCTGTCCTCCTCTCTCATGTTGTTCTGTCCTCTCTCATGTTGTTCTGTCCTCCTCTCTCATGTTGTTCTGTCCTCCTCTCTCATGTTGTTCTGTCCTCCTCTCTCATGTTGTTCTGTCCTCCTCTCTCATGTTGTTCTGTCCTCTCTCATGTTGTTCTGTCCTCCTCTCTCATGTTGTTCTGTCCTCCTCTCTCATGTTGTTCTGTCCCCCTCTCTCATGTTGTTCTGTCCCTCCTCTCTCATGTTGTTCTGTCCTCCTCTCTCATGTTGTTCTGTCCTCTCTCATGTTGTTCTGTCCTCCTCTCTCATGTTGTTCTGTCCTCTCTCATGTTGTTCTGTCCCCCTCTCTCATGTTGTTCTGTCCTCCTCTCTCATGTTGTTCTGTCCTCCTCTCTCATGTTGTTCTGTCCTCCTCTCTCATGTTGTTCTGTCCTCTCTCATGTTGTTCTGTCCTCCTCTCTCATGTTGTTCTGTCCCTCTCTCATGTTGTTCTGTCCCCCTCTCTCATGTTGTTCTGTCCTCTCTCATGTTGTTCTGTCCTCCTCTCTCATGTTGTTCTGTCCCCCTCTCTCATGTTGTTCTGTCCTCTCTCATGTTGTTCTGTCCTCTCTCATGTTGTTCTGTCCTCCTCTCTCATGTTGTTCTGTCCCCCTCTCTCATGTTGTTCTGTCCTCTCTCATGTTGTTCTGTCCCCCTCTCTCATGTTGTTCTGTCCCCCTCTCTCATGTTGTTCTGTCCTCTCTCATGTTGT
Source organism: Coregonus clupeaformis (assembly GCF_020615455.1). Classification (NCBI taxonomy): domain Eukaryota; kingdom Metazoa; phylum Chordata; class Actinopteri; order Salmoniformes; family Salmonidae; genus Coregonus; species Coregonus clupeaformis. Next base: position 246,339 of record NW_025534207.1, on the reverse strand, counting down.
TCTGTCCCCCTCTCTCATGTTGTTCTGTCCTCCTCTCTCATGTTGTTTCTGTCCCCCTCTCTCATGTTGTTCTGTCCTCTCTCATGTTGTTCTGTCCTCCTCTCTCATGTTGTTCTTGTCCTCCTCTCTCATGTTGTTCTGTCCTCTCTCTCATGTTGTTCTGTCCTCCTCTCTCATGTTGTTCTGTCCTCCTCTCTCATGTTGTTCTGTCCTCCTCTCTCATGTTGTTCTGTCCTCCTCTCTCATGTTGTTCTGTCCTCCTCTCTCATGTTGTTCTGTCCCCCTCTCTCATGTTGTTCTGTCCCCCTCTCTCATGTTGTTCTGTCCTCCTCTCTCATGTTGTTCTGTCCTCCTCTCTCATGTTGTTCTGTCCTCCTCTCTCATGTTGTTCTGTCCTCTCTCATGTTGTTCTGTCCTCCTCTCTCATGTTGTTCTGTCCCCCCTCTCTCATGTTGTTCTGTCCCCTCTCTCATGTTGTTTCTGTCCTCCTCTCTCATGTTTTTCTGTCCCCTCTCTCATGTTGTTCTGTCCTCCTCTCTCATGTTGTTCTGTCCCCCTCTCTCATGTTGTTCTGTCCTCTCTCATGTTGTTCTGTCCCCTCTCTCTCATGTTGTTCTGTCCTCTCTCATGTTGTTATGTCCTCCTCTCTCATGTTGTTCTGTCCTCTCTCATGTTGTTCTGTCCTCCTCTCTCATGTTGTTCTGTCCTCTCTCATGTTGTTCTGTCCTCCTCTCTCATGTTGTTCTGTCCTCCTCTCTCATGTTGTTCTGTCCACCTCTCTCATGTTGTTCTGTCCTCCTCTCTCATGTTGTTCTGTCCCCCTCTCTCATGTTGTTCTGTCCTCTCTCATGTTGTTCTGTCCTCCTCTCTCATGTTGTTCTGTCCCCCCTCTCTCATGTTGTTCTGTCCTCCTCTCTCATGTTGTTCTGTCCTCTCTCATGTTGTTCTGTCCTCCTCTCTCATGTTGTTCTGTCCTCCTCTCTCATGTTGTTCTGTCCTCCTCTCTCATGTTGTTCTGTCCCTCTCTCATGTTGTTCTGTCCTCCTCTCTCATGTTGTTCTGACCTCCTCTCTCATGTTGTTCTGTCCCCCTCTCTCATGTTGTTTCTGTCCTCTCTCATGTTGTTCTGTCCTCCTCTCTCATGTTGTTCTGTCCTCCTCTCTCATGTTGTTCTGTCCTCCTCTCTCATGTTGTTCTGTCCTCTCTCATGTTGTTCTGTCCTCCTCTCTCATGTTGTTTCTGACCTCCTCTCTCATGTTGTTCTGTCCCCCTCTCTCATGTTGTTCTGTCCTCCTCTCTCATGTTGTTCTGTCCTCTCTCATGTTGTTCTGTCCTCTCTCATGTTGTTCTGTCCTCCTCTCTCATGTTGTTCTGTCCTCTCTCATGTTGTTCTGTCCTCCTCTCTCATGTTGTTCTGTCCTCCTCTCTCATGTTGTTCTGTCCCCCTCTCTCATGTTGTTCTGTCCTCTCTCATGTTGTTCTGTCCTCTCTCATGTTGTTCTGTCCTCTCTCATGTTGTTCTGTCCTCTCTCATGTTGTTCTGTCCTCCTCTCATGTTGTTCTGTCCTCCTCTCTCATGTTGTTCTGTCCCCCTCTCTCATGTTGTTCTGTCCTCTCTCATGTTGTTCTGTCCCCCTCTCTCATGTTGTTTCTGTCCCTCCTCTCTCATGTTGTTCTGTCCTCTCTCATGTTGTTCTGTCCCCCTCTCTCATGTTGTTCTGTCCTCCTCTCTCATGTTGTTCTGTCCCCCTCTCTCATGTTGTTCTGTCCTCTCTCATGTTGTTCTGTCCTCCTCTCTCATGTTGTTCTGTCCTCCTCTCTCATGTTGTTCTGTCCTCTCTCATGTTGTTCTGTCCTCCTCTCTCATGTTGTTCTGTCCTCCTCTCTCATGTTGTTCTGTCCTCCTCTCTCATGTTGTTCTGTCCTCCTCTCTCATGTTGTTCTGTCCTCCTCTCTCATGTTGTTCTGTCCCCCTCTCTCATGTTGTTCTGTCCTCCCTCTCTCATGTTGTTCTGTCCTCCTCTCTCATGTTGTTCTGTCCTCCTCTCTCATGTTGTTCTGTCCTCCTCTCTCATGTTGTTCTGTCCTCTCTCATGTTGTTCTGTCCTCCTCTCTCATGTTGTTCTGTCCCCCTCTCTCATGTTGTTCTGTCCCCCTCTCTCATGTTGTTCTGTCCTCCTCTCTCATGTTTTTCTGTCCCCCTCTCTCATGTTGTTCTGTCCTCCTCTCTCATGTTGTTCTGTCCCCCTCTCTCATGTTGTTCTGTCCTCCTCTCATGTTGTTTCTGTCCCCCCTCTCTCATGTTGTTCTGTCCTCTCTCATGTTGTTATGTCCTCCTCTCTCATGTTGTTCTGTCCTCTCTCATGTTGTTCTGTCCTCCTCTCTCATGTTGTTCTGTCCTCTCTCATGTTGTTCTGTCCTCCTCTCTCATGTTTGTTCTGTCCTCCTCTCTCATGTTGTTCTGTCCACCTCTCTCATGTTGTTCTGTCCTCCTCTCTCATGTTGTTCTGTCCCCCTCTCTCATGTTGTTCTGTCCTCTCTCATGTTGTTCTGTCCTCCTCTCTCATGTTGTTCTGTCCCCTCTCTCATGTTGTTCTGTCCTCCTCTCTCATGTTGTTCTGTCCTCTCTCTTGTTGTTCTGTCCTCCTCTCTCATGTTTGTTCTGTCCTCCTCTCTCATGTTGTTCTGTCCTCCTCTCTCATGTTGTTCTGTCCTCTCTCATGTTGTTCTGTCCTCCTCTCTCATGTTGTTCTGTCCTCCTCTCTCATGTTGTTCTGTCCCCCTCTCTCATGTTGTTTCTGTCCTCTCTCATGTTGTTTCTGTCCTCCTCTCTCATGTTGTTCTGTCCTCCTCTCTCATGTTGTTCTGTCCTCCTCTCTCATGTTGTTCTGTCCTCTCTCATGTTGTTCTGTCCTCCTCTCTCATGTTGTTCTGACCTCCTCTCTCATGTTGTTCTGTCCCCCTCTCTCATGTTGTTCTGTCCTCCTCTCTCATGTTGTTCTGTCCTCTCTCATGTTGTTCTGTCCTCTCTCATGTTGTTCTGTCCTCCTCTCTCCATGTTGTTCTGTCCTCTCTCATGTTGTTCTGTCCTCCTCTCTCATGTTGTTCTGTCCTCTCTCATGTTGTTGTTCTGTCCTCTCTCTCTTGTCATCTATCGCCCTCCAGGTTCCCTTGGAGAGTTCATCAATGAGCTTGACGCCTTGATAAGTTCCTTTCCTGAGGATGGCTCACCCCTCACAGTTTTGGGGGATTTCAACCTCCCTATGTCCACATTTGACTCATTTCTCTCTGCCTCCTTCTTTCCACTCCTCTCCTCTTTTGACCTCACCCTCTCACCGTCCCCCCTACTCACAAGGCAGGCAATACGCTTGAGCCTCATCTTCACTAGATGCTGCTCCTCTACTTATCTCACTGCAACTCCCCTCCATGTCTCCCGACCACTACTTTGTTTCCTTTTCTCTCTCCTCTCCTCCACCTACTCACTCTGCCCCTACACAGATGGTAATGCGCCACCGCAACCTTCTCTCTCTCTCACTACTCTCTCCTCTTCCATCCTATCATCTCTTCCCTCTGCTCAATCCTTCTCCCTCCAATCTCCTGATTCTGCCTCCCTCAACCCTCCTCTCCTCCCTTTCTGCATCCTTTGACTCTCTGTGTCCCCTATCCTCCCGGCCCTCGGTCCTCCCCTCCAGCTCCGTGGCTTGATGACTCCTGCGAGCTCACAGAACGAGCTCCGGGCAGCGGAGCGGAAATGGAAGAAAACTAAACTCCCTGCCGACCTGGCATCTTTTCACTCCCTCCTCTCTACATTTTCTTCATCTGTTTCTGCTGCTAAGGCCACCTTCTACCACTCTAAATTCCAAGCATCTGCCTCTAACCTAGGAAGCTCTTTGCCACATTTTCCTCCCTCCTGAATCCTCCCCCTCCTCTCTCTCTGTGGATGACTTCGTCAACCACTTTGAAAAGAAGGTTGACGACATCCGATCCTCGTTTGTTAAGTCTAATGACACTGCTGGTCCTGCTGACACTGCCCTACCCTATGCTTTGACTTCTTTCTCCCCTCTCTCTCCAGATAAAATCCTGCGACTTGTGACTGCAGGCCGCCCAACAACCTGCCCGCTTGACCCCATCCCCTCCTCCCTTCTCCAGACCATCTCCGGTGACCTTCTCCCCTACCTCACCTCGCTGATCAACTCATCCCCTTGACCGCTGGCCATGTCCCTTCCGTCTTCAAGAGAGCGAGGTTGCTCCCCCTTCTCAAAAAAACCAACACTCGACCCCACTGATGTCACAACTACAGACCAGTATCCCCTTCTTTCTTTTCTTTCCAAAACTATTGGCGTGCCGTCTTTCGGCCAACTCTCTTGCTATCTCTCTCAGAATGACCTTCTTGATCCAAACCAATCAGGTTTCAGGACTGGTCATTCAACTGAGACTGCTTCTTCTCTGTGTCACGGAGACTCTCCACTACTAAAGCTAACTCTCTCTCCTCTGCTCTTGTCCTTCTAGACCTGTCTGCTGCCTTTGACACTGTGAACCATCAGATCCTCCTCTCCACCCTCTCCGAGCTGGGCATCTCCGCGCGGCTCACTCCTAGTTGCGTCCTACCTGACCGGTCGCTCCTACCAAGTGGCGTGGCGAAGCTGTCTCCGCACCACGTGCTCTCACCACTGGTGTCCCCAAGGCTCAGTTCTAGGCCCTCTCCTTTTCTCCCTATACACCAAGTCACTTGGCTCTGTCATATCCTCACATGGTCTCTCCTATCATTTGCTACGCTGACGATACACAACTAATCTTCTCCTTTCCCCCTTCTGATAACCAGGTGGCGAATCGCATCTCTGCATGTCTGGCAGACATATCAGTATGGATGACGGATCACCCCTCGCTGAACCCTGGCAAGACGGAGCTGCTCTTCCTCCCGGGGAAGGACTGCCCGTTCCATGATCTCGCCATCACGGTTGACAACTCCACTGTGTCCTCCTCCCAGAGTCTGCGAAGAGCCTAGGCGTGACCCTGGACAACACCTGTCGTTTCTCCGCCAACATCAAGGCGGTGACCCGCTCCTGCAGGTTCATGCTCTACAACATTCGAGAGTAACCCTGCCTTGCACAGGAAGCGGCACAGGTCCTAATCCAGGCACTTGTCATCTCCCGTCTGGACTACTGCAACTCGCTGTTGGCTGGCCTCCCTGCCTGTGCCATTAAACCCCTACAACTCATCCAGAATGCCGAGCCCGTCTGGTGTTCAACCTTCCCAAGTTCTCTCCGTCACCCTCCTCCGCACACTCCACTGGCTTCCAGTTGAAGCTCGCATCCGCTACAAGACCATGGTGCTTGCCTATGGAGCAGTGAGGGGAACGGCACCTCTGTACCTTCAGGCTCTGATCAGTCCCTACACCCAAACGAGGGCATTGCGCTCATCCACCTCTGGCCTGCTGGCTCCCTTCCTCTGCGGAAGCATAGTTCCCGCTCAGCCCAGTCAAAACTGTTCGCTGCCCTGGCACCCCAATGGTGGAACAAGCTCCCTCACGACGCCAGGACAGCGGAGTCACTCACCACCTTCCGGAGACATTTGAAACCCCACCTCTTTAAGGAATACCTGGGATAGGATAAAGGAATCCTTCTACACCCCCAATTGTAAAGTGGTTATCCCACTGGCTATAGGGTGAACGCACCAATTTGTGAGTCGCTCTGGCTAAGAGCGTCTGCTAAATGACGTTAATGTGCCCTTGAGCAAGGCACTTAACCCTAATTGCTCCTGTAAGTCGCTCTGGATAAGAGCGTCTGCTAAATGACTAAAATGTAATGTAATGTAAATGTTGTTCTGTCCTCCTCTCTCATGTTGTTCTGTCCTCCTCTCTCATGTTGTTCTGTCCTCCTCTCTCATGTTGTTCTGTCCCCCTCTCTCATGTTGTTCTGTCCTCTCTCATGTTGTTCTGTCCTCCTCTCTCATGTTGTTCTGTCCTCCTCTCTCATGTTGTTCTGTCCCCCTCTCTCATGTTGTTCTGTCCTCCTCTCTCATGTTGTTCTGTCCCCCTCTCTCATGTTGTTCTGTCCTCTCTCATGTTGTTCTGTCCTCCTCTCTCATGTTGTTCTGTCCCCTCTCTCATGTTGTTCTGTCCTCCTCTCTCATGTTGTTCTGTCCTCTCTCATGTTGTTCTGTCCTCCTCTCTCATGTTGTTTCTGTCCTCCTCTCTCATGTTGTTCTGTCCTCCTCTCTCATGTTGTTCTGTCCTCTCTCCATGTTGTTCTGTCCTCCTCTCTCCATGTTGTTCTGTCCTCCTCTCTCATGTTGTTCTGTCCCCCTCTCTCATGTTATTCTGTCCTCTCTCATGTTGTTCTGTCCTCTCTCATGTTGTTCTGTCCTCCTCTCTCATGTTGTTCTGTCCTCTCTCATGTTGTTCTGTCCTCCTCTCTCATGTTGTTCTGTCCTCTCTCATGTTGTTCTGTCCCCCTCTCTCATGTTGTTCTGTCCTCTCTCATGTTGTTCTGTCCTCCTCTCTCATGTTGTTCTGTCCCCCTCTCTCATGTTGTTCTGTCCTCCTCTCTCATGTTGTTCTGTCCTCTCTCATGTTGTTCTGTCCTCCTCTCTCATGTTGTTTCTGTCCCCCTCTCTCATGTTGTTTCTGTCCTCTCTCATGTTGTTTCTGTCCCCCTCTCTCATGTTGTTCTGTCCTCCTCTCTCATGTTTTTCTGTCCCCCTCTCTCATGTTGTTCTGTCCTCCTCTCTCATGTTGTTCTGTCCTCTCTCATGTTGTTCTGTCCTCCTCTCTCATGTTGTTCTGTCCCCCTCTCTCATGTTGTTCTGTCCCCCTCTCTCATGTTGTTCTGTCCTCCTCTCTCATGTTGTTCTGTCCCCCTCTCTCATGTTGTTCTGTCCTCTCTCATGTTGTTATGTCCTCCTCTCTCATGTTGTTCTGTCCTCCTCTCTCATGTTGTTCTGTCCTCCTCTCTCATGTTGTTCTGTCCCCCTCTCTCATGTTGTTCTGTCCCCCTCTCTCATGTTGTTCTGTCCTCTCTCATGTTGTTCTGTCCTCCTCTCTCATGTTGTTCTGTCCCCCTCTCTCATGTTGTTCTGTCCTCCTCTCTCATGTTGTTCTGTCCCCCTCTCTCATGTTGTTCTGTCCTCTCTCATGTTGTTCTGTCCTCCTCTCTCATGTTGTTCTGTCCTCCTCTCTCATGTTGTTCTGTCCCCCTCTCTCATGTTGTTCTGTCCTCCTCTCTCATGTTGTTTCTGTCCTCCTCTCTCATGTTGTTCTGTCCTCCTCTCTCCTCATGTTGTTCTGTCCTCTCTCATGTTGTTCTGTCCCCCTCTCTCATGTTGTTCTGTCCTCTCTCATGTTGTTCTGTCCTCTCTCATGTTGTTCTGTCCTCTCTCATGTTGTTCTGTCCTCCTCTCTCATGTTGTTCTGTCCCCCTCTCTCATGTTGTTCTGTCCTCCTCTCTCATGTTGTTCTGTCCCCTCTCTCATGTTGTTCTGTCCCCCTCTCTCATGTTGTTCTGTCCTCTCTCATGTTGTTCTGTCCTCCTCTCTCATGTTGTTCTGTCCTCTCTCATGTTGTTCTGTCCTCCTCTCTCATGTTGTTCTGTCCTCCTCTCTCATGTTGTTCTGTCCTCTCTCATGTTGTTCTGTCCTCCTCTCTCATGTTGTTCTGTCCTCCTCTCTCATGTTGTTCTGTCCTCCTCTCTCATGTTGTTCTGTCCTCCTCTCTCATGTTGTTCTGTCCTCCTCTCTCATGTTGTTCTGTCCTCTCTCATGTTGTTCTGTCCTCCTCTCTCATGTTGTTCTGTCCCCCTCTCTCATGTTGTTCTGTCCTCTCTCTCATGTTGTTCTGTCCCCCTCTCTCATGTTGTTCTGTCCTCTCTCATGTTGTTCTGTCCTCCTCTCTCTCATGTTGTTCTGTCCTCTCTCATGTTGTTCTGTCCTCCTCTCTCTCATGTTGTTCTGTCCCCCCTCTCTCATGTTGTTCTGTCCTCCTCTCTCATGTTGTTTCTGTCCTCCTCTCTCATGTTGTTTCTGTCCTCCTCTCTCATGTTGTTCTGTCCCTCTCTCTCATGTTGTTCTGTCCTCCTCTCTCATGTTGTTCTGTCCTCCTCTCTCATGTTGTTCTGTCCTCTCTCATGTTGTTCTGTCCTCTCTCATGTTGTTTCTGTCCTCCTCTCTCATGTTGTTCTGTCCCCTCTCTCATGTTGTTCTGTCCTCCTCTCTCATGTTGTTCTGTCCTCCTCTCTCATGTTGTTCTGTCCTCCTCTCTCATGTTGTTCTGTCCTCCTCTCTCATGTTGTTCTGTCCCCCCTCTCTCATGTTGTTCTGTCCTCCTCTCTCATGTTGTTTCTGTCCTCCTCTCTCATGTTGTTCTGTCCTCTCTCTGTTGTTCTGTCCTCTCTCATGTTGTTCTGTCCTCTCTCATGTTGTTCTGTCCTCTCTCATGTTGTTCTGTCCTCTCTCATGTTGTTCTGTCCCCCTCTCTCATGTTGTTCTGTCCTCCTCTCTCATGTTGTTCTGTCCTCTCTCATGTTGTTCTGTCCTCTCTCATGTTGTTTTGTCCCCCTCTCTCATGTTGTTCTGTCCTCCTCTCTCATGTTGTTCTGTCCTCTCTCATGTTGTTCTGTCCCCCTCTCTCATGTTGTTCTGTCCTCCTCTCTCATGTTGTTCTGTCCTCTCTCATGTTGTTCTGTCCCCCTCTCTCATGTTGTTCTGTCCTCCTCTCTCATGTTGTTCTGTCCTCCTCTCTCATGTTGTTCTGTCCTCCTCTCTCATGTTGTTCTGTCCTCCTCTCTTATGTTGTTCTGTCCTCTCTCATGTTGTTCTGTCCTCCTCTCTCATGTTGTTCTGTCCTCTCTCATGTTGTTCTGTCCCCCTCTCTCATGTTGTTCTGTCCTCTCTCATGTTGTTCTGTCCTCCTCTCTCATGTTGTTCTGTCCTCCTCTCTCATGTTGTTCTGTCCTCCTCTCTCATGTTGTTCTGACCTCCTCTCTCATGTTGTTCTGTCCCCCTCTCTCATGTTGTTCTGTCCTCTCTCATGTTGTTCTGTCCTCCTCTCTCATGTTGTTCTGTCCTCCTCTCTCATGTTGTTCTGTCCTCCTCTCTCATGTTGTTCTGTCCTCTCTCATGTTGTTCTGTCCTCCTCTCTCATGTTGTTCTGACCTCCTCTCTCATGTTGTTCTGTCCCCCTCTCTCATGTTGTTCTGTCCTCCTCTCTCATGTTGTTCTGTCCTCTCTCATGTTGTTCTGTCCTCTCTCATGTTGTTCTGTCCTCCTCTCTCATGTTGTTCTGTCCTCTCTCATGTTGTTCTGTCCTCCTCTCTCATGTTGTTCTGTCCTCTCTCATGTTGTTGTTCTGTCCTCTCTCTCTTGTCATCTATCGCCCTCCAGGTTCCCTTGGAGAGTTCATCAATGAGCTTGACGCCTTGATAAGTTCCTTTCCTGAGGATGGCTCACCCCTCACAGTTTTGGGGGATTTCAACCTCCCTATGTCCACATTTGACTCATTTCTCTCTGCCTCCTTCTTTCCACTCCTCTCCTCTTTTGACCTCACCCTCTCACCGTCCCCCTACTCACAAGGCAGGCAATACGCTTGACCTCATCTTCACTAGATGCTGCTCCTCTACTTATCTCACTGCAACTCCCCTCCATGTCTCCGACCACTACTTTGTTTCCTTTTCTCTCTCGCTCTCCTCCCACACTACTCACTCTGCCCCTACACAGATGGTAATGCGCCGTCGCAACCTTCGCTCTCTCTCTCCCTACTCTCTCCTCTTCCATCCTATCATCTCTTCCCTCTGCTCAATCCTTCTCCCTCCAATCTCCTGATTCTGCCTCCTCAACCCTCCTCTCCTCCCTTTCTGCATCCTTTGACTCTCTGTGTCCCCTATCCTCCCGGCCGGCTCGGTCCTCCCCCTCCAGCTCCGTGGCTTGATGACTCACTGCGAGCTCACAGAACAGAGCTCCGGGCAGCGGAGCGAAATGGAAGAAAACTAAACTCCCTGCCGACCTGGCATCTTTTCACTCCCCTCCTCTCTACATTTTCTTCATCTGTTTCTGCTGCTAAGGCCACCTTCTACCACTCTAAATTCCAAGCATCTGCCTCTAACCCTAGGAAGCTCTTTGCCACATTTTCCTCCCTCCTGAATCCTCCCCCCTCCTCTCTCTCTGTGGATGACTTCGTCAACCACTTTGAAAAGAAGGTTGACGACATCCGATCCTCGTTTGTTAAGTCTAATGACACTGCTGGTCCTGCTGACACTGCCCTACCCTATGCTTTGACTTCTTTCTCCCCTCTCTCTCCAGATAAAATCCTGCGACTTGTGACTGCAGGCCGCCCAACAACCTGCCCGCTTGACCCCATCCCCTCCTCCCTTCTCCAGACCATCTCCGGTGACCTTCTCCCCTACCTCACCTCGCTGATCAACTCATCCTTGACCGCTGGCCATGTCCCTTCCGTCTTCAAGAGAGCGAGAGTTGCTCCCCTTCTCAAAAAACCAACACTCGACCCCACTGATGTCAACAACTACAGACCAGTATCCCTTCTTTCTTTTCTTTCCAAAACTATTGAGCGTGCCGTCTTTAGCCAACTCTCTTGCTATCTCTCTCAGAATGACCTTCTTGATCCAAACCAATCAGGTTTCAGGACTGGTCATTCAACTGAGACTGCTCTTCTCTGTGTCACGGAGACTCTCCGCACTGCTAAAGCTAACTCTCTCTCCTCTGCTCTTGTCCTTCTAGACCTGTCTGCTGCCTTTGACACTGTGAACCATCAGATCCTCCTCTCCACCCTCTCCGAGCTGGGCATCTCCGTCGCGGCTCACTCCTGGATTGCGTCCTACCTGACCGGTCGCTCCTACCAAGTGGCGTGGCGAGAAGCTGTCTCCGCACCACGTGCTCTCACCACTGGTGTCCCCCAAGGCTCAGTTCTAGGCCCTCTCCTTTTCTCCCTATACACCAAGTCACTTGGCTCTGTCATATCCTCACATGGTCTCTCCTATCATTGCTACGCTGACGATACACAACTAATCTTCTCCTTTTCCCCCTTCTGATAACCAGGTGGCGAATCGCATCTCTGCATGTCTGGCAGACATATCAGTATGGATGACGGATCACCACCTCAAGCTGAACCCTGGCAAGACGGAGCTGCTCTTCCTCCCGGGGAAGGACTGCCCGTTCCATGATCTCGCCATCACGGTTGACAACTCCGCTGTGTCCTCCTCCCAGAGTGCGAAGAGCCTAGGGCGTGACCCTGGACAACACCCTGTCGTTCTCCGCCAACATCAAGGCGGTGACCCGCTCCTGCAGGTTCATGCTCTACAACATTCGGAGAGTACGACCCTGCCTTACAAGGAAGCGGCACAGGTCCTAATCCAGGCACTTGTCATCTCCCGTCTGGACTACTGCAACTCGCTGTTGGCTGGCCTCCCTGCCTGTGCCATTAAACCCCTACAACTCATCCAGAATGCCGCAGCCCGTCTGGTGTTCAACCTTCCCAAGTTCTCTCACGTCACCCCCTCCTCCGCACACTCCACTGGCTTCCAGTTGAAGCTCGCATCCGCTACAAGGCCATGGTGCTTGCCTATGGAGCAGTGAGGGGAACGGCACCTCTGTACCTTCAGGCTCTGATCAGTCCCTACACCCAAACGAGGGCATTGCGCTCATCCACCTCTGGCCTGCTGGCTCCCTTCCTCTGCGGAAGCATAGTTCCCGCTCAGCCCAGTCAAAACTGTTCGCTGCCCTGGCACCCCAATGGTGGAACAAGCTCCCCTCACGACGCCAGGACAGCGGAGTCACTCACCACCTTCCGGAGACATTTGAAACCCCACCTCTTTAAGGAATACCTGGGATAGGATAAAGGAATCCTTCTACACCCCCCCAATTGTAAAGTGGTTATCCCACTGGCTATAGGGTGAACGCACCAATTTGTGAGTCGCTCTGGCTAAGAGCGTCTGCTAAATGACGTTAATGTGCCCTTGAGCAAGGCACTTAACCCTAATTGCTCCTGTAAGTCGCTCTGGATAAGAGCGTCTGCTAAATGACTAAAATGTAATGTAATGTAAATGTTGTTCGGTCCTCCTCTCTCATGTTGTTCTGTCCTCCTCTCTCATGTTGTTCTGTCCTCCTCTCTCATGTTGTTCTGTCCCCCTCTCTCATGTTGTTCTGTCCTCTCTCATGTTGTTCTGTCCTCCTCTCTCATGTTGTTCTGTCCTCCTCTCTCATGTTGTTCTGTCCCTCCTCTCTCATGTTGTTCTGTCCTCCTCTCTCATGTTGTTCTGTCCCCCTCTCTCATGTTGTTCTGTCCTCTCTCATGTTGTTCTGTCCTCCTCTCTCATGTTGTTCTGTCCCCCTCTCTCATGTTGTTCTGTCCTCCTCTCTCATGTTGTTCTGTCCTCTCTCATGTTGTTCTGTCCTCCTCTCTCATGTTGTTCTGTCCTCCTCTCTCATGTTGTTCTGTCCTCCTCTCTCATGTTGTTCTGTCCTCTCTCATGTTGTTCTGTCCTCCTCTCTCATGTTGTTCTGTCCTCCTCTCTCATGTTGTTCTGTCCCCCTTCTCTCATGTTATTCTGTCCTCTCTCATGTTGTTCTGTCCTCTCTCATGTTGTTCTGTCCTCCTCTCTCATGTTGTTCTGTCCTCTCTCATGTTGTTCTGTCCCTCCTCTCTCATGTTGTTCTGTCCTCCTCTCTCATGTTGTTCTGTCCCCCTCTCTCATGTTGTTCTGTCCTCTCTCATGTTGTTCTGTCCTCCTCTCTCATGTTGTTCTGTCCCCCTCTCTCATGTTGTTCTGTCCTCCTCTCTCATGTTGTTCTGTCCTCTCTCATGTTGTTCTGTCCTCCTCTCTCATGTTGTTCTGTCCCCCTCTCTCATGTTGTTCTGTCCTCTCTCATGTTGTTCTGTCCCCCTCTCTCATGTTGTTCTGTCCTCCTCTCTCATGTTTTTCTGTCCCCCTCTCTCATGTTGTTCTGTCCTCCTCTCTCATGTTGTTCTGTCCTCTCTCATGTTGTTCTGTCCTCCTCTCTCATGTTGTTCTGTCCCTCCTCTCTCATGTTGTTCTGTCCCCCCTCTCATGTTGTTCTGTCCTCCTCTCTCATGTTGTTCTGTCCCCCTCTCTCATGTTGTTCTGTCCTCTCTCATGTTGTTATGTCCTCCTCTCTCATGTTGTTCTGTCCTCCTCTCTCATGTTGTTCTGTCCTCCTCTCTCATGTTGTTCTGTCCCTCCCTCTCTCATGTTGTTCTGTCCCTCCCTCTCATGTTGTTCTGTCCTCTCTCATGTTGTTCTGTCCTCCTCTCTCATGTTGTTCTGTCCTCCCTCTCTCATGTTGTTCTGTCCTCCTCTCTCATGTTGTTCTGTCCCCCTCTCTCATGTTGTTCTGTCCTCCTCTCTCATGTTGTTCTGTCCTCCTCTCTCATGTTGTTCTGTCCTCCTCTCTCATGTTGTTCTGTCCCCCTCTCTCATGTTGTTCTGTCCTCCTCTCTCATGTTGTTCTGTCCTCCTCTCTCATGTTGTTCTGTCCTCCTCTCTCATGTTGTTCTGTCCTCTCTCATGTTGTTCTGTCCCCCTCTCTCATGTTGTTCTGTCCTCTCTCATGTTGTTCTGTCCTCTCTCATGTTGTTCTGTCCTCTCTCATGTTGTTCTGTCCTCCTCTCTCATGTTGTTCTGTCCCCCTCTCTCATGTTGTTCTGTCCTCCTCTCTCATGTTGTTCTGTCCCCTCTCTCATGTTGTTCTGTCCCTCTCTCTCATGTTGTTCTGTCCTCCTCTCTCATGTTGTTCTGTCCTCCTCTCTCATGTTGTTCTGTCCTCTCTCATGTTGTTCTGTCCTCCTCTCTCATGTTGTTCTGTCCTCCTCTCTCTCATGTTGTTCTGTCCTCTCTCTCATGTTGTTCTGTCCTCCTCTCTCATGTTGTTCTGTCCTCCTCTCTCATGTTGTTCTGTCCTCCTCTCTCATGTTGTTCTGTCCTCCTCTCTCATGTTGTTCTGTCCTCCTCTCTCATGTTGTTCTGTCCTCCTCTCTCATGTTGTTCTGTCCCCCTCTCTCATGTTGTTCTGTCCCCTCTCTCATGTTGTTCTGTCCTCCTCTCTCATGTTGTTCTGTCCTCCTCTCTCATGTTGTTCTGTCCTCCTCTCTCATGTTGTTCTGTCCTCCTCTCTCATGTTGTTCTGTCCTCTCTCATGTTGTTCTGTCCTCCTCTCTCATGTTGTTCTGTCCTCCTCTCTCATGTTGTTCTGTCCTCCTCTCTCATGTTGTTCTGTCCTCCTCTCTCATGTTGTTCTGTCCTCCTCTCTCATGTTGTTCTGTCCTCCTCTCTCATGTTGTTCTGTCCTCTCTCATGTTGTTCTGTCCTCTCTCATGTTGTTCTGTCCTCCTCTCTCATGTTGTTCTGTCCTCCTCTCTCATGTTGTTCTGTCCTCCTCTCTCATGTTGTTCTGTCCTCCTCTCTCATGTTGTTCTGTCCTCCTCTCTCATGTTGTTCTGTCCTCCTCTCTCATGTTGTTCTGTCCTCCTCTCTCATGTTGTTCTGTCCTCCTCTCTCATGTTGTTCTGTCCTCCTCTCTCATGTTGTTCTGTCCTCTCTCATGTTGTTCTGTCCTCTCTCATGTTGTTCTGTCCTCTCTCATGTTGTTCTGTCCTCCTCTCTCATGTTGTTCTGTCCTCTCTCATGTTGTTCTGTCCTCCTCTCTCATGTTGTTCTGTCCCCCTCTCTCATGTTGTTCTGTCCTCCTCTCTCATGTTGTTCTGTCCTCCTCTCTCATGTTGTTCTGTCCTCCTCTCTCATGTTGTTCTGTCCTCCTCTCTCATGTTGTTCTGTCCCCCTCTCTCATGTTGTTCTGTCCTCCTCTCTCATGTTGTTCTGTCCTCCTCTCTCATGTTGTTCTGTCCTCCTCTCTCATGTTGTTCTGTCCTCCTCTCTCATGTTGTTCTGTCCTCCTCTCTCATGTTGTTCTGTCCTCCTCTCTCATGTTGTTCTGTCCTCTCTCATGTTGTTCTGTCCTCTCATGTTGTTCTGTCCCCCTCTCTCATGTTGTTCTGTCCCCTCTCTCATGTTGTTCTGTCCTCTCTCATGTTGTTCTGTCCCCCTCTCTCATGTTGTTCTGTCCTCCTCTCTCATGTTGTTCTGTCCTCTCTCATGTTGTTCTGTCCTCTCTCATGTTGTTCTGTCCTCTCTCATGTTGTTCTGTCCTCCTCTCTCATGTTGTTCTGTCCTCCTCTCTCATGTTGTTCTGTCCTCTCTCATGTTGTTCTGTCCTCCTCTCTCATGTTGTTCTGTCCTCCTCTCTCATGTTGTTCTGTCCCCCTCTCTCATGTTGTTCTGTCCTCTCTCATGTTGTTCTGTCCTCCTCTCTCATGTTGTTCTGTCCCCCTCTCTCATGTTGTTCTGTCCTCCTCTCTCATGTTGTTCTGTCCCCCTCTCTCATGTTGTTCTGTCCTCCTCTCTCATGTTGTTCTGTCCTCCTCTCTCATGTTGTTCTGTCCTCTCTCTCATGTTGTTCTGTCCTCCTCTCTCATGTTGTTCTGTCCTCTCTCTCATGTTGTTCTGTCCTCCTCTCTCTCATGTTGTTCTGTCCTCCTCTCTCATGTTGTTCTGTCCCCCTCTCTCATGTTGTTCTGTCCTCCTCTCTCATGTTGTTCTGTCCTCTCTCATGTTGTTCTGTCCTCCTCTCTCATGTTGTTCTGTCCTCCTCTCTCATGTTGTTCTGTCCTCCTCTCTCATGTTGTTCTGTCCTCCTCTCTCATGTTGTTCTGTCCTCTCTCTCATGTTGTTCTGTCCTCCTCTCTCATGTTGTTCTGTCCTCTCTCATGTTGTTCTGTCCTCCTCTCTCATGTTGTTCTGTCCTCCTCTCTCATGTTGTTCTGTCCTCCTCTCTCATGTTGTTCTGTCCTCCTCTCTCATGTTGTTCTGTCCCCCTCTCTCATGTTGTTCTGTCCTCCTCTCTCATGTTGTTCTGTCCTCCCTCTCTCATGTTGTTCTGTCCTCTCTCATGTTGTTCTGTCCTCTCTCATGTTGTTCTGTCCTCCTCTCTCATGTTGTTCTGTCCTCCTCTCTCATGTTGTTCTGTCCTCCTCTCATGTTGTTCTGTCCTCTCTCTCATGTTGTTCTGTCCCCCTCTCTCATGTTGTTCTGTCCCCCTCTCTCATGTTGTTCTGTCCTCCCTCTCTCATGTTGTTCTGTCCTCCTCTCTCATGTTGTTCTGTCCTCCTCTCTCATGTTGTTCTGTCCTCTCTCATGTTGTTCTGTCCTCTCTCATGTTGTTCTGTCCTCCTCTCTCATGTTGTTCTGTCCCCCTCTCTCATGTTGTTCTGTCCTCCTCTCTCATGTTGTTCTGTCCTCTCTCATGTTGTTCTGTCCTCTCTCATGTTGTTCTGTCCTCTCTCATGTTGTTCTGTCCCCCTCTCTCATGTTGTTCTGTCCTCCTCTCTCATGTTGTTCTGTCCTCCTCTCTCATGTTGTTCTGTCCTCTCTCTATGTTGTTCTGTCCCTCCCTCTCATGTTGTTCTGTCCTCCTCTCTCATGTTGTTCTGTCCCCCTCTCTCATGTTGTTCTGTCCTCTCTCATGTTGTTCTGTCCCCCTCTCTCATGTTGTTCTGTCCTCTCTCATGTTGTTCTGTCCCCCTCTCTCATGTTGTTCTGTCCCCCTCTCTCATGTTGTTCTGTCCTCCTCTCTCATGTTGTTCTGTCCTCTCTCATGTTGTTCTGTCCTCCTCTCTCATGTTGTTCTGTCCCCCTCTCTCATGTTGTTCTGTCCTCCTCTCATGTTGTTCTGTCCCCCTCTCTCATGTTGTTCTGTCCTCCTCTCTCATGTTGTTCTGTCCCCCTCTCTCATGTTGTTCTGTCCTCCTCTCTCATGTTGTTCTGTCCTCTCTCATGTTGTTCTGTCCTCCTCTCTCATGTTGTTCTGTCCCCCTCTCTCATGTTGTTCTGTCCTCCCTCTCTCATGTTGTTCTGTCCTCCTCTCTCATGTTGTTCTGTCCCCCCTCTCTCATGTTGTTCTGTCCTCTCTCATGTTGTTCTGTCCTCCTCTCTCATGTTGTTCTGTCCTCCTCTCTCATGTTGTTCTGTCCTCCTCTCTCATGTTGTTCTGTCCCCCTCTCTCATGTTGTTCTGTCCTCTCTTATGTTGTTCTGTCCTCTCTCATGTTGTTCTGTCCTCCTCTCTCATGTTGTTCTGTCCCTCTCTCTCATGTTGTTCTGTCCTCCTCTCTCATGTTGTTCTGTCCCCCTCTCTCATGTTGTTCTGTCCTCTCTCTCATGTTGTTCTGTCCTCCTCTCTCATGTTGTTCTGTCCTCCTCTCTCATGTTGTTCTGTCCCCCTCTCTCATGTTGTTCTGTCCTCCTCTCTCATGTTGTTCTGTCCTCCTCTCTCATGTTGTTCTGTCCTCCTCTCTCATGTTGTTCTGTCCTCTCTCATGTTGTTCTGTCCCTCCTCTCTCATGTTGTTCTATCCTCTCTCATGTTGTTCTGTCCTCTCTCATGTTGTTCTGTCCTCTCTCATGTTGTTCTGTCCTCCTCTCTCATGTTGTTCTGTCCCCCTCTCTCATGTTGTTCTGTCCTCTCTCATGTTGTTCTGTCCTCCTCTCTCATGTTGTTCTGTCCCCCTCTCTCATGTTGTTCTGTCCCCCTCTCTCATGTTGTTCTGTCCTCTCTCATGTTGTTCTGTCCTCCTCTCTCATGTTGTTCTGTCCTCTCTCATGTTGTTCTGTCCTCCTCTCTCATGTTGTTCTGTCCTCCTCTCTCATGTTGTTCTGTCCTCCTCTCTCATGTTGTTCTGTCCTCCTCTCTCATGTTGTTCTGTCCCCCTCTCTCATGTTGTTCTGTCCTCCTCTCTCATGTTGTTCTGTCCTCCTCTCTCATGTTGTTCTGTCCTCCTCTCTCATGTTGTTCTGTCCCCCTCTCTCATGTTGTTCTGTCCTCCTCTCTCATGTTGTTCTGTCCCCCTCTCTCATGTTGTTCTGTCCTCTCTCATGTTGTTCTGTCCCCCTCTCTCATGTTGTTCTGTCCTCTCTCATGTTGTTCTGTCCTCCTCTCTCATGTTGTTCTGTCCTCTCTCATGTTGTTCTGTCCTCCTCTCTCATGTTGTTCTGTCCCCCTCTCTCATGTTGTTCTGTCCTCCTCTCTCATGTTGTTCTGTCCTCCTCTCTCATGTTGTTCTGTCCTCCTCTCTCATGTTGTTCTGTCCCCCTCTCTCATGTTGTTCTGTCCTCCTCTCTCATGTTGTTCTGTCCTCCTCTCTCATGTTGTTCTGTCCTCTCTCATGTTGTTCTGTCCTCTCTCATGTTGTTCTGTCCTCCTCTCTCATGTTGTTCTGTCCCCCTCTCTCATGTTGTTCTGTCCTCCTCTCTCATGTTGTTCTGTCCTCCTCTCTCTCATGTTGTTCTGTCCTCCTCTCTCATGTTGTTCTGTCCTCCTCTCTCATGTTGTTCTGTCCCTCCCTCTCATGTTGTTCTGTCCTCCTCTCTCATGTTGTTCTGTCCTCCTCTCTCATGTTGTTCTGTCCTCCTCTCATGTTGTTCTGTCCTCTCTCATGTTGTTCTGTCCTCTCTCATGTTGTTCTGTCCTCCTCTCATGTTGTTCTGTCCTCTCTCATGTTGTTCTGTCCCCCTCTCTCATGTTGTTCTGTCCTCCTCTCTCATGTTGTTCTGTCCTCTCTCATGTTGTTCTGTCCTCTCTCATGTTGTTTTGTCCCTCCCTCTCTCATGTTGTTCTGTCCTCCTCTCTCATGTTGTTCTGTCCTCTCTCTCATGTTGTTCTGTCCCCTCTCTCATGTTGTTCTGTCCTCCTCTCTCATGTTGTTCTGTCCTCTCTCATGTTGTTCTGTCCTCCTCTCTCATGTTGTTCTGTCCTCCTCTCTCATGTTGTTCTGTCCTCCTCTCTCATGTTGTTCTGTCCTCCTCTCTCATGTTGTTCTGTCCTCCTCTCTCATGTTGTTCTGTCCTCTCTCATGTTGTTCTGTCCTCCTCTCTCATGTTGTTCTGTCCTCTCTCATGTTGTTCTGTCCCCCTCTCTCATGTTGTTCTGTCCCCCTCTCTCATGTTGTTCTGTCTTCTCTCATGTTGTTCTGTCCTCTCTCATGTTGTTCTGTCCTCTCTCATGTTGTTCTGTCCTCTCTCATGTTGTTCTGTCCTCTCTCATGTTGTTCTGTCCCCCTCTCTCATGTTGTTCTGTCCTCCTCTCTCATGTTGTTCTGTCCCCCTCTCTCATGTTGTTCTGTCCTCCTCTCTCATGTTGTTCTGTCCTCTCTCATGTTGTTCTGTCCTCCTCTCTCATGTTGTTCTGTCCTCCTCTCTCATGTTGTTCTGTCCTCTCTCATGTTGTTCTGTCCCCCTCTCTCATGTTGTTCTGTCCTCCTCTCTCATGTTTTTCTGTCCCCCTCTCTCATGTTGTTCTGTCCTCCTCTCTCATGTTGTTCTGTCCTCTCTCATGTTGTTCTGTCCTCCTCTCTCATGTTGTTCTGTCCCCCTCTCTCATGTTGTTCTGTCCCCTCTCTCATGTTGTTCTGTCCTCCTCTCTCATGTTGTTCTGTCCCCTCTCTCATGTTGTTCTGTCCTCTCTCATGTTGTTCTGTCCTCTCTCATGTTGTTCTGTCCCCCTCTCTCATGTTGTTCTGTCCTCCTCTCTCATGTTGTTCTGTCCTCCTCTCTCATGTTGTTCTGTCCTCTCTCATGTTGTTCTGTCCTCCTCTCTCATGTTGTTCTGTCCTCTCTCATGTTGTTCTGTCCTCTTCTCATGTTGTTCTGTCCCCCTCTCTCATGTTGTTCTGTCCTCCTCTCTCATGTTGTTCTGTCCTCTCTCTATGTTGTTCTGTCCTCCTCTCTCATGTTGTTCTGTCCTCCTCTCTCATGTTGTTCTGTCCTCTCTCATGTTGTTCTGTCCCCCTCTCTCATGTTGTTCTGTCCTCTCTCATGTTGTTCTGTCCTCCTCTCTCATGTTGTTCTGTCCTCCTCTCTCATGTTGTTCTGTCCCCCTCTCTCATGTTGTTCTGTCCCCCTCTCTCATGTTGTTCTGTCCTCCTCTCTCATGTTGTTTCTGTCCTCCTCTCTCATGTTGTTCTGTCCTCCTCTCTCATGTTGTTCTGTCCTCTCTCATGTTGTTCTGTCCTCTCTCCATGTTGTTCTGTCCTCCTCTCTCATGTTGTTCTTTCCCCCTCTCATGTTGTTCTGTCCTCCTCTCTCATGTTGTTCTGTCCTCTCTCATGTTGTTCTGTCCTCTCTCATGTTGTTCTGTCCTCTCTCATGTTGTTCTGTCCTCCTCTCTCATGTTGTTCTGTCCTCCTCTCTCATGTTGTTCTGTCCTCCTCTCTCATGTTGTTCTGTCCTCTCTCTCATGTTGTTTCTGTCCCCCTCTCTCATGTTGTTTCTGTCCTCTCTCATGTTGTTCTGTCCCCCTCTCTCATGTTGTTCTGTCCTCTCTCATGTTGTTCTGTCCTCTCTCATGTTGTTCTGTCCCCCTCTCTCATGTTGTTCTGTCCTCCTCTCTCATCTTTTAGGCTACAGCTAAAGATTGGAGCAACTCTTTTAGCCGGTTACGCTAAAGAAAAGGTACCAATTAGATAATGCATTTCAAGGTGGGGAGTGAGGTGACGGTGCGATCTAACTCCTTACACTGGTCAGTTTTACATTGGCCCACCCTCTGTGATGTGAACGGTGCGATCTAACTCGTTACACTGGTCAGTTTTACATTGGCCCACCCTCTGTGATGTGATTGAGACTTTACCTGAGGTTTCTGGAAGGGGGGTGAGGGAGGTGGTGATTGGGGGTCTGAAGTGTGTTGTCCCACGGGAGAGGGTAACAGTGGAACCCCACACCAGTCCCAATGGAGCAGGGTATGGACCATCTGTCCCTCTGGCTGTAACACACACACGAACACACACACACACACACACGAACACACACACACACACGAACACACACACACACACACGCGAACACACACACACACGCGAACACACACACACACGAACACACACACGAACACACACACACACGAACACACACACACACGCGAACACACACCACCACGCGAACACACACACACGCGAACACACACACACACACACACACACACACGCACACACACACACACACACACACGCGAACACACACACACACGCGAACACACACACACACGCGAACACACACACACGCGAACACACACACACACACACACGAACACACACACACACGCGAACACACACACACACGCGAACACACACACACACACGCGAACACACACACACGCGAACACACACACACACACACACGCGAACACACACACACACACGCGAACACACACACACACGAACACACACACACACACACACACGCGAACACACACACACACACACACACACACACACACACACCTCTTGTCCTTTCTCCTTGTGTTCTTCTCTACCATATGGAGAGGCTTTCCCCTGTTTGGTCGGCCTGCTATTCATCCAACCTGTCAGCTGTATTCAGGCTGTGTTCAGGCCATTGAGGCTGGATGTGTCTCTGGGATTACTGTGGTGCGCTCCTCTCTACTGTCTACTGTCCCTGTGGAAATCACCAGCAGATAACAGCCCCAAACAACCAGCCTGAGCCCTCAGAGACGTAGGCTGTGTGCCAAACGACTCCCTATTTCCTATATATAGTGCAGTACGTTTGACCAGCGCTCTATGGGCCCCGGTGAAAAGTAGTGCACTACATAGGGAATAGGATGCCGATTGGGACCCACCACATTCTGTTCCCAAGCTGTTCATCCACCTGAAGAGATGGAGGGGCCATTTCAGGAGTCTGTGAGGAGATTCACTTCAATTAAAACTTTTAATACATACAGTGCCTTCGGAAAATAGTCATACCTCTTGACTTATCTCACATTTTGTTGTGTTTCAGCCTGAATTAAAAATTGATTAAAGATATTTTTTTCTCCCCCATCTACACACAATACCCCATAATGACAAAGTGAAAACGTTGTTTTTTTTTTGTTGTTTTTTTGGCAAATGTATTGAAAATGAAATACATAAATATCTCATTTACATAAGTATTCATACCCCTCAGTCAATACATGTTAGAATCACATTTGGCAGCGATTACAACTCTGAGTCTTTCTGGGAAAGTCTCTAAGAGCTTTGCACAGCTGGATTGTACAATATTTGCCCATTATTCTTTCAAGCAGATTTAAGTCAAAACTGTAACTTGTCTTGGTAAGCAACTCCAGTATATATTTGGCCTTGCATTTTAGGTTATTGTCCTGCTAAAAGGTAAATTCCTCTCCCAGTGTCTGGTGGAAAGCAGACTGAACCAGGTTTTCCTCTAGGATTTTGCCTGTGCTTAGCTTCATTCTGTTTATTTTTTATCCTGAAAAACTCTCCTGTCCTTAACAATTACAACCATACCCATAATATGATGCAGCCACCGCTATGCTTGAAAATATGGAAAGTGGTACTCAGTAATGTGTTGTATTTGCCCCAAACATAACACTTTGTATTCAGGACAAAAAGTTAATTGCTTTGCCACATTTTTTGCAGTATTACTTTAGTGCCTTGTTGCAAACAGGATGCATGTTTTGGAATATTTGTATTATGTACTGGAAGGACGGCTGTATCTTTTTAGTGACAAGGTTTATTGATACACTATCCAAAGTGTAATTAATAAATTCACCATGCTCAAAGGGATATTCAATGTCTGCTTTTTTTTTTTACCCATCTACCAATCGGTGCCCTTCTTTGAGAGGCATTGGAAAACCTCCCTGGTCTTTGTGGTTGAATCTGTGTTTGAAATTCACTGCTCGACAGAGGGCCCTTAGTCATTCAAAAATCATGTTAAACACCATTATTGCACACAGAGTGAGTCCATGCAACTTATGTGACTTGTTAAGCAAATGTTTACTTCTGGACATATTTAGGCTTGCCATAGCAAAGGAGTTGAATACTTACTGACTCAAGATATTTCAGCTTTTAATTTATTTGTAAAACATTCGAAAAACATAATTCCATTCATGGGGTATTGTGTGCAGACCAGTAACAGTGACAAAAACATCTAAATTTAATCCATTTGAAATTCAGGCTGTGACACAACACAATGTGGAGGGATAGATGGAGGTAAAGGGATCGGTAGATAGATAGAGGGATGGAGGGATGGAGGGATGGAGGGATGGGGAGGTGGAGAGATGTAGAGATAGAGGGATGGTGGAGGTGGAGGAGATGGGAGGGATGGAGGGATGGAGGGATGGAGGGTATAGATGGGATAGAGGGATGGAGAGGGATGGGGAGGTGGGGAGATGGAGAGATGGAGGGATGGGGGAGGTGGAGAGATGGAGAGATGGAGGGATGGGGAGGTGGAGAGATGGAGGGAGGATGGAGAGATGGAAGGATAGAGGGATGGGAGGTGGAGGGGTGGAGGGATGGGGAGGTGGAGGGATGGAGGGATGGAGGGATAGAGGGATGGAGGGATAGAGGGATGGAGGGATGGAGGGATGGGGAGGTGGAGAGATGGAGGGATGGGGAGGTGGAGAGATGGGGAGGTGGAGAGTTGGAGGGATGGAGGGATGGGGAGGTGGAGAGATGGAGGGATGGGGAGGTGGAGAGATGGAGGGATGGGGAGGTGGAGGGATGGGGAGGTGGAGAGATGGAGGGATGGGGAGGTGGAGGGATGAGATTGGTTTGGTTATAGTGGTGTTTATGAGACCACTCAGCTAAGAGCCTTGGGGTGGTCTGACCTGATGGTAGTCTTAGAGCTGATGGTAGTCTGACCTGGTGGTAGTGGGACCTGATGGTAGTCTTAGAGCTTATGGTAGTCTGACCTGGTGGTAGTGGGACCTGATGGTAGTCTGACCTGGTGGTAGTCTGACCTGATGGTAGTCTGACCTGATGGTAGTCTTAGAGCTGATGGTAGTCTGACCTGATGGTGGTCTGACCTGATGGTGGTCTGACCTGATGGTAGTCTGACCTGGTGGTAGTGGGACCTGGTGGTAGTCTGACCTGGTGGTAGTCTGACCTGATGGTAGTCTGACCTGATGGTAGTCTTAGAGCTGATGGTAGTCTTAGAGCTGATGGTAGTCTGACCTGGTGGTAGTCTGACCTGATGGTAGTCTTAGAGCTGATGGTAGTCTTAGAGCTGATGGTGGTCTGACCTGATGGTGGTCTGACCTGATGGTGGTCTGACCTGATGGTAGTCTGACCTGATGGTATTCTTAGAGCTGATGGTAGTCTGACCTGATGGTGGTCTGACCTGATGGTGGTCTGACCTGATGGTAGTCTGACCTGATGGTGGTCTGACCTGATGGTGGTCTGACCTGATGGTAGTCTGACCTGATGGTGGTCTGAACTGATGGTGGTCTGACCTGATGGTAGTCTTAGAGCTGATGGTAGTCTTAGAGCTGATGGTAGTCTGACCTGATGGTAGTCTGACCTGATGGTAGTCTGACCTGATGGTAGTCTGACCTGATGGTGGTCTTAGAGCTGATGGTGGTCTGACCTGATGGTGGTCTGACCTGATGGTAGTCTGACCTGATGGTAGTCTGACCTGATGGTGGTCTGACCTGATGGTGGTCTGACCTGATGGTAGTCTGACCTGATGGTGGTCTGACCTGATGGTGGTCTGACCTGATGGTAGTCTTAGAGCTGATGGTAGTCTTAGAGCTGATGGTAGTCTGACCTGATGGTGGTCTGACCTGATGGTGGTCTGACCTGGTGGTAGTCTGACCTGGTGGTAGTCTGACCTGATGGTAATCTGACCTGATGGTGGTCTGACCTGATGGTAGTCTTAGAGCTGATGGTATTCTTAGAGCTGATGGTAGTCTGACCTGATGGTGGTCTGACCTGATGGTGGTCTGACCTGATGGTAGTCTGACCTGATGGTGGTCTGACCTGATGGTGGTCTGACCTGATGGTAGTCTTAGAGCTGATGGTAGTCTTAGAGCTGATGGTAGTCTGACCTGATGGTTGTCTGACCTGATGGTGGTCTGACCTGTTGGTAGTCTGACCTGGTGGTAGTCTGACCTGGTGGTAGTCTGACCTGATGGTGGTCTGACCTGATGGTGGTCTGACATGAAGGTAGTCTGACCTGATGGTAGTCTGACCTGATGGTGGTCTGACCTGGTGGTGGTCTGACCTGGTGGTGGTCTGACCTGATGGTAGTCTGACCTGATGGTAGTCTGACCTGGTGGTAGTCTGACCTGATGGTAGTCTGACCTGATGGTAGTCTGACCTGATGGTAGTCTTAGAGCTGATGGTAGTCTGACCTGATGGTAGTCTTAGAGCTGATGGTAGTCTGACCTGATGGTGGTCTGACCTGGTGGTGGTCTGACCTGGTGGTGGTCTGACCTGATGGTAGTCTGACCTGATGGTAGTCTGACCTGGTGGTAGTCTGACCTGATGGTAGTCTGACCTGATGGTAGTCTGACCTGATTGTAGTCTTAGAGCTGATGGTAGTCTTAGAGCTGATGGTGGTCTGACCTGATGGTGGTCTGACCTGATGGTAGTCTTAGAGCTGATGGTAGTCTTAGAGCTGATGGTGGTCTGACCTGATGGTGGTCTGACCTGATGGTAGTCTGACCTGATGGTAGTCTGACCAGATGGTGGTCTGACCTGATGGTGGTCTGACCTGATGGTAGTCTTAGAGCTGGTGGTAGTCTGACCTGATGGTAGTCTTAGAGCTGATGGTGGTCTGACCTGATGGTGGTCTGACCTGATGGTGGTCTGACCTGATGGTAGTCTGACCTGATGGTGGTCTGACCTGATGGTGGTCTGACCTGATGGTGGTCTGACCTGATGGTAGTCTTAGAGCT
The DNA here is from genome assembly GCF_020615455.1 of Coregonus clupeaformis. NCBI lineage: Eukaryota > Metazoa > Chordata > Actinopteri > Salmoniformes > Salmonidae > Coregonus > Coregonus clupeaformis. Next base: position 220,589 of record NW_025534207.1, on the reverse strand, counting down.
GATGGTAGTCTTAGAGCTGATGGTAGTCTGACCTGATGGTGGTCTGAACTGGTGGTGGTCTGACCTGGTGGTAGTCTGACCTGGTGGTAGTCTGACCTGATGGTAGTCTGACCTGATGGTGGTCTGACCTGATGGTGGTCTGACCTGATGGTAGTCTTAGAGCTGATGGTATTCTTAGAGCTGATGGTAGTCTGACCTGATGGTGGTCTGACCTGATGGTGGTCTGACCTGATGGTAGTCTGACCTGATGGTAGTCTGACCTGATGGTGGTCTGACCTGATGGTGGTCTGACCTGATGGTAGTCTTAGAGCTGATGGTAGTCTTAGAGCTGATGGTAGTCTTAGAGCTGATGGTGGTCTGACCTGATGGTGGTCTGACCTGATGGTGGTCTGACCTGATGGTAGTCTGACCTGATGGTAGTCTTAGAGCTGATGGTAGTCTGACCTGATGGTGGTCTGACCTGATGGTGGTCTGACCTGATGGTAGTCTGACCTGATGGTGGTCTGACCTGATGGTGGTCTGACCTGATGGTAGTCTGACCTGATGGTGGTCTGACCTGATGGTGGTCTGACCTGATGGTAGTCTTAGAGCTGATGGTAGTCTTAGAGCTGATGGTAGTCTGACCTGATGGTAGTCTGACCTGATGGTAGTCTGACCTGATGGTAGTCTGACCTGATGGTGGTCTTAGAGCTGATGGTGGTCTGACCTGATGGTGGTCTGACCTGATGGTAGTCTGACCTGATGGTAGTCTGACCTGATGGTGGTCTGACCTGATGGTGGTCTGACCTGATGGTAGTCTGACCTGATGGTGGTCTGACCTGATGGTAGTCTTAGAGCTGATGGTAGTCTTAGAGCTGATGGTAGTCTGACCTGATGGTGGTCTGACCTGATGGTGGTCTGACCTGGTGGTAGTCTGACCTGGTGGTAGTCTGACCTGATGGTAATCTGACCTGATGGTGGTCTGACCTGATGGTTAGTCTTAGAGCTGATGGTAGTCTTAGAGCTGATGGTAGTCTGACCTGATGGTGGTCTGACCTGATGGTGGTCTGACCTGATGGTAGTCTGACCTGATGGTGGTCTGACCTGATGGTGGTCTGACCTGATGGTAGTCTTAGAGCTGATGGTAGTCTTAGAGCTGATGGTAGTCTGACCTGATGGTTGTCTGACCTGATGGTGGTCTGACCTGTTGGTAGTCTGACCTGGTGGTAGTCTGACCTGGTGGTAGTCTGACCTGATGGTGGTCTGACCTGATGGTGGTCTGACATGAAGGTAGTCTGACCTGATGGTAGTCTGACCTGATGGTGGTCTGACCTGGTGGTGGTCTGACCAGGTGGTGGTCTGACCTGATGGTAGTCTGACCTGATGGTAGTCTGACCTGGTGGTAGTCTGACCTGATGGTAGTCTGACCTGATGGTAGTCTGACCTGATGGTAGTCTTAGAGCTGATGGTAGTCTGACCTGATGGTGGTCTGACCTGGTGGTGGTCTGACCTGGTGGTGGTCTGACCTGATGGTAGTCTGACCTGATGGTAGTCTGACCTGGTGGTAGTCTGACCTGATGGTAGTCTGACCTGATGGTAGTCTGACCTGATTGTAGTCTTAGAGCTGATGGTAGTCTTAGAGCTGATGGTGGTCTGACCTGATGGTGGTCTGACCTGATGGTAGTCTTAGAGCTGATGGTAGTCTTAGAGCTGATGGTGGTCTGACCTGATGGTGGTCTGACCTGATGGTAGTCTGACCTGATGGTAGTCTGACCAGATGGTGGTCTGACCTGATGGTGGTCTGACCTGATGGTAGTCTTAGAGCTGGTGGTAGTCTGACCTGATGGTAGTCTTAGAGCTGATGGTGGTCTGACCTGATGGTGGTCTGACCTGATGGTGGTCTGACCTGATGGTGGTCTGACCTGATGGTGGTCTGACCTGATGGTAGTCTTAGAGCTGATGGTAGTCTTAGAGCTGATGGTAGTCTGACCTGATGGTGGTCTGACCTGGTGGTGGTCTGACCTGGTGGTAGTCTGACCTGGTGGTAGTCTGACCTGATGGTAGTCTGACCTGATGGTGGTCTGACCTGATGGTGGTCTGACCTGATGGTAGTCTTAGAGCTGATGGTATTCTTAGAGCTGATGGTAGTCTGACCTGATGGTGGTCTGACCTGATGGTGGTCTGACCTGATGGTAGTCTGACCTGATGGTAGTCTGACCTGATGGTGGTCTGACCTGATGGTGGTCTGACCTGATGGTAGTCTTAGAGCTGATGGTAGTCTTAGAGCTGATGGTAGTCTGACCTGATGGTGGTCTGACCTGATGGTGGTCTGACCTGATGGTAGTCTGACCTGATGGTAGTCTGACCTGATGGTAGTCTGACCTGGTGGTGGTCTGATCTGATGGTGGTCTGACCTGGTGGTGGTCTGACCTGGTGGTGGTCTGACCTGGTGGTGGTCTGACCTGATGGTAGTCTGACCTGATGGTAGTCTTAGAGCTGATGGTAGTCTGACCTGGTGGTAGTGGGACATGATGGTAGTCTGACCTGATGGTATTCTGACCTGGTGGTAGTCTGACCTGATGGTGGTCTGACCTGATGGTAGTCTTAGAGCTGATGGTAGTCTGACCTGATGGTGGTCTGACCTGGTGGTAGTCTGACCTGATGGTGGTCTGACCTGATGGTAGTCTGACCTGGTGGTGGTCTGACCTGATGGTAGTCTGACCTGGTGGTGGTCTGACCTGATGGTAGTCTGACCTGATGGTAGTCTGACCTGATGGTGGTCTGACCTGATGGTAGTCTGACCTGATGGTAGTCTGACCTGATGGTAGTCTGACCTGATGGTAGTCTGACCTGATGGTGGTCTTAGACTACTCTACACACATACACACAAACAGTGCACTTACACACACACCCATACACACCATATACTGCATCCTGACTGCTATTAGAAGATCAATACACGGTAATAGATCAGACAGACCACACTCAACCTTACTGCCCTCATACCACACAGAGAGGAGAGGAGAGGAGAGGAAGGGAAGGGAGAGGAGAGGAGAGGAGAGGAGAGGAGAGGAGAGGAGAGGAGAGGAGAGGAGAGGAGAGGGAGAGGAGAGGAGAGGGAGAGGAGAGAGGAAGGGAAGGGAGAGAGAGGAGGAGAGGAGAGGGAGAGGAAGGGAAGGGAGGAGAGGAGAGAGGAGAGGAGAGGAGGAGAGGAGAGGAGAGGAGAGGAGAGGAGAGGAGAGGAGAGGAGAGGAGAGGGAGAGGGAGAGGAGAGGGGAAGGGAGAGGAGAGGAGAGGGAGAGGAGAGGAGAGGAGAGGAGAGGAGAGGAGAGGGAGAGGAGAGGAGAGGAGAGGAGAGGAGAGGGAGAGGAGAGGAGAGGAGAGGAGAGAGAGGAGAGAGGAGAGGAGAGGAGAGGAGATGAGAGGAGAGGGAAGGGAGAGGAGAGGAGAGAGGAAGGGAAGGGAGAGGAGAGGAAAGAGGAGAGGAAGGGAAGGGAAGGGAAGGGAGAGGAGAGGAGAGGAGAGGAGGGGGGAGAGGAGAGGAGAGGAGAGGAGGTGGGGGAGAGGAGGGAGAGGAGAGGAGAGGAGGGGGAGAGGAGGGGAGGGGAAAAGAGAAGAGGAGAGGAGAGGAGAGGGAGAGGAGAGGAGAGGAGAGGAGAGGAGAGGGAGAGGAGAGGGAGGGGGAGAGGTGAGGAGAGGAGGGGAACAGAGAAGAGAGGAGAGGGGGAGAGGAGAGGGGAGAGGGGCGGAGAGGAGAGGAGAGTTAATCATAACTATATTAAGTCAATTCCTATTTACTCTGCCTCAATGGGGCACATATTGGTGATTGATTATATGATAAAACATTGTGGTCTAATATCTTTTTTATGAGCTCATTCAATCTCATACATAAATTATTCATAACATGTTATAACAATACAATTCGTCTTTGTTCATATGTGGTGTGATATTATAACCTATAACAGAATGAGTTATGACTCCACCACAACGAGGTTAATCTGAAGTAACCTTTAAAATAGCCAGCATCTACCATATGGACTATATCATTAATATCACATTAAATATGGCTTCCGTCCCAAATGGCACCCTATTCCCTATATAGTGCACTACTTTTGAATAGCTCCCTATTGGCCGTGGTCAAAAGCAGAGCACCATATATCAAATATGGTGCCATTTGGGACGCATGCATAGAGATGAATCTGGCAGGCGGCCTCCCAGGGCCAAGAGGTGGCCTGGTAACTGCCTGAGATATTAAGTGTCATATCAAGCAGATAAAAGATTCTGCCATGATGGATTCTCCAGACTCTAAATCAGCCAATCAGAAGGCCTCCAGACTCTAAATTAGCCAATCCAAAAAGTGCTAGTAAAACCAGCCATTTTAGCACCGCTCACTAGTGATAGGCTAATGTTATCAGAGAGTAGGTTTTAGACCTGACAGCTCCGTCTCTTTCCTAGGGTCAGGGTGCTACCCATCAAGAGACAGTCAAGAGACAGTTAGAGAGAGTTAACGTGAGGGTAATGGACAGTCAGGGAGGAGGAGAGGGTTAAGGTGGGGTGAGGGTAAGGGACAGTCAGGGAGGAGGAGAGGGTTAAGGTGGGGTGAGGGTAAGGGACAGTCAGGGAGGAGGAGAGGGTTAAGGTGAGGGTAAGGGACAGTCAGAGAGGAGCGGAGCGGAGGGGAGAGGGTTAAGGTGAGGTTAAGGGACAGTCGGAGAGGAGCGGAGCGGAGCGGAGGGGAGAGGGTTAAGGTGAGGTTAGGGGACAGTCGGAGAGGAGCGGAGCGGAGGGGAGAGGGTTAAGGTGAGGTTAAGGGGACAGTCGGAGAGGAGCGGAGCGGAGGGGAGAGGGTTAAGGTGAGGTTAAGGGACAGTCAGAGAGGAGCGGAGCGGAGGGGAGAGGGTTAAGGTGAGGTTAAGGGACAGTCAGAGAGGAGCGGAGCGGAGGGGAGAGGGTTAAGGTGAGGTTAAGGGACAGTCGGAGAGGAGCGGAGCGGAGGGGAGAGGGTTAAGGTGAGGTTAAGGGACAGTCAGAGAGGAGCGGAGCGGAGGGGAGAGGGTTAAGGTGAGGTTAAGGGACAGTCAGAGAGGAGCGAGGGAGAGGGTTAAGGTGAGGTTAAGGGACAGTCAGAGAGGAGCGGAGCGAGGGGAGAGGGTTAAGGTGAGGTTAAGGGACAGTCAGAGAGGAGCGGAGCGGAGGGGAGAGGGTTAAGGTGAGGTTAAGGGACAGTCAGAGAGGAGCAGTGTGGGGAGAGGAGCAGATGTCATTGGGACAGTCTTTGTGTCCTCATGCTACAGCCCCATCCTCTCTCCTCCCCTGCCCCTCAGACCACCTCATTGCTGCCACTCCATTGTCATTCATTTGGTGTTACTGGGGTTTGTGGGGTTGGTTCAATTCCCCCCTACCCATCATGCATTGAGGCAGGCAGGCAAGCACACACACTATCCTCCTACTTACCGTCTGAAAAGAGCAAGTTTAGCTCACACACACACACACACACAGTCTATGTGTGTAATGTCACCACTGAGACCATTCAGGTGGGACTGAAGCCTCCGTTCTACAATGAGGGTGGATGAAAATAATGTATGGGCTTCTAGTTCAATTCAACAAGAATCATTGTAATATGTGATACATTAGGATCATCGATATCTGCATAAGAGCAGATATCTCGCAACTCTTGACTTACCGGGTAGAACAGTCTATAAAACGTTTTTACTGAGCCTGAAATTAAGTCTGAACAAAATATAATGTAAATGATATAACCGTCAATTTTTATGTAGACGTTACTGCTGTACTCTTCTTGGAATCGAACATGCGTCAGACAGTTATTCAACTCTAGAAGTAGCCTTATCAAATACGAGGGTAGGGACTTGTTTTCAAACGAAAACCATGAGTGTAGTCTAACCTGAATTTAATCTTAATTGTATTTCGATATTTTCGATTTTCACTATGTGAAATGAATTAAATGTGTCCCCAAATATGTTCGTGGCCAATTACATTGTACAATCAACATCAGATGTCATTTTTCGATCCGAATAATGTATGTAAAGGCATTATCTTTACAAACAAACCAACCCAGGCTTATTTTCATGCTATTATTTAATTCATATTTATTAGAAAGCCCGATGCTTTTAAACAGTTCAACACAGATACACAGCCTACTTTTGCAGCCTACAAGAGACAAGAAACAGACAGTCGGTAAAAAAAAAGCACAGCAATGAAAGAGCGAAATAGGATGGATTTAGACGTAGTATGATAAACAGTGTATGCATATAAATTAACACGTTTAAATTAATAAAAGTCTGGGGATGCATGTATAAATTCATAACGTTTACACAGCATTTTTAAATAATACAAGCCGATTTTAAAGCTGAACTATAAGAAATTGTGCTCACGAACGTTAAATGTTATGTAACATTTCGTTAAAATCTTGCATTATTACATTGATCAACACCAATAATTAACCAAACAACACGAATAACAAAAGCTTTTAGCCAGAAAAAAAATTACGTATTCATTACGTCAAAACAGATTCAAATAAATAAATACATTTGACAAAAAATAATTGACAGTGTCATACAATTCAGTAAAGTTGTGGTATTAAATATATTTCCAATAGTTATTATCTAAAACATTGCTTTTGGAAGTGTCCTAGCAGCGATATGAATTCTACTGGAAATTTCCTCGGCAAATTCTAGAATTACACATTCTAATTCTATGGATTCTATGGAATGGTTTTAGTTCCAGGGTCGATATTCTGGGTTCAGAACAGTCAGTCCTGTGTACGAGAACTTCTCATCCGTCAATCTTTGCGTCCTGCAGTCCTTGGTAACTGAAAGCATCGTTGTTGTATCCTCCAAAGATCCGTTTAGTGAGATGGTAGGGGGAACTGCGTTGTCTGAGAGGGGTCTTTCTGTCAATAATGAAAAGATAAAATTTTAGAATGAACATCCATACTAAAATCGACATAAGTACAGCCATATATTTTTGTATTTATCCAGTGTATTTTGGTTTTGCACTCAAGATATACGCCTCGACCTTGGTACAAACGTGTCCTATTCCTTCAGTAGGCTTTTTAGTGACAATCAAATCTTACCTGTGTGACTCTTCGTGTGGTTATTGAGTTCTGTCGCTTCTTGAAAGGTGCTTCCACACACGTCGCACGGGTAGGGTTTATCCTTGGCGTGTGTGCGCCGGACATGACTGTCGTGTGCGGCGTGCGAGGCGAAGGCTTTCCCGCAGTGCTTACACTTGAACGGCCGCTCTCCGGAGTGCTGGCGGATGTGCGTGCGCAGGATGCTGGAGGCAGTAAAGGCCTAGAACAGAGTAGAGAACATAGAAGTTTGAGTGACACGCTTAGAACTGAAGAATGTGCACTCAGTAGTTCTGATAACATCATATTTGGGTGACTTGACTTTCTGCTTTCAACAACGCGACAGGTTGTTGAAATAAAACGGTTCCCAGGCCTAACATTTGATGGTGTTTCTTCATTCTCTGTTCTCGGAAAATCAAACAAGCTACCTTATCATTTAGATATTTTAAAAGACTAGCAAATAGCCAACATTGTTAAACAGGGGTTTTGGGTTAAACAACATTATTTAAGTAGGCTAGGCCTACATAAAAACCGAGGGGGTTGTTCTCATATCCTACAAACAACAAAGAAAACGTCTGTTCCTCCGAGAGCCGTAAATTGAGAGTGTAATCGCGGGGAGAGGGGGAACAATAGGGTGGGTGTACATCTGGCGCTAATCACCATGGAAGTGGCTCGGTGGAGCGTGCCTGCAGGCTGCACCGGGACAACATTACGAGGGGGGATCATGAAATGGGGAAGCTTCTAAATGGTGAGCTCACCGAGGACTATACACACACTCTTCTATGCTTACCTTGTTACAGTAGACACACTTGTAGGGGCGCTCTCCAGAGTGTACCCGCATGTGTTTGTTGAGACTGGAAGACTGGGAGAAACTCTTTCCACACACTGAGCACTGGGAATGAAGAGAGGAGAAAGATTAAGGATGGGGAACTGTATTCTTTTAGCTGAATAGGGGGCAAAAATAAGGAAGGACTATAGTGCCCTTCACTTATTATCATTTTTGACACACAAGAAAAGATTAAAAACAAGATTGTGAGAAACAAAGACAAAAGATGTGCAGGAGAGGTAAAAAAAAATAAAAATAAAATAAAACTACTTAGGGGCTTCTAAAATGTACCACTTGAGGAATATACATATAAATAAAGTGCTTTCAGAAAGTATTCATAGCCCTTGACTTATTGCACATTTTGTTGTGTTACAGCCTCAATTCAAAATCGAATAAGTGTATTTTTTTCTCACCCATCTACAATCGTGGTCAAAAGTTTTGAGAATGACACAAATACTAATTTTCACAAAGTCTACTGCCTCAGTTTTGATGATGGCAATTTGCATATACTCCAGAATGTCACGAAGAGTGATCAGATTAATTGCAAAGTCCCTCTTTGCCATGAAAATGAACTGAATCCCCCCAAAAAACTTTTCCACTGCATTTCAGCCCTGCCACAAAAGGACCAGCTGCCATCATGTCAGTGATTCTCTCGTTAACACAGGTGAGAGTGTTGACGAGGCCAAGGCTGGAGATCACTCTGTCATCCTGATTGAGTTAGAATAACAGACTGGAAGCTTTGAAAGGAGGGTGGTGCTTGAAATCATTGTTCTTCCTCTGTTAACCATGGTTACCTGCAAGGAAACATGTGCCGTCATCATTGCTTTGCACAAAAAGGGCTTCACAGGCAAGGATATTGCTGCTAGTAAGATTGCACCTAAATCAACTATTTATCGGATCATCAAGAACTTCAAGGAGAGAGGTTCAATTGTTGTGAAGAAGGCGTCAGGGCGCCCAAGAAAGTCCAGCAAGCGCCAGGACCGTCTCCTAAAGTTGATTCAGCTGTGGGATCGGGGCACCACCAGTGCAGAGCTTGCTCAGGAATGGCAGCAGGCAGGTGTGAGTGCATCTGCACGCACAGTGAGGCAAAGACTTTTGGAGGATGGCCTGGTGTCAAGAAGGGCAGCAAAGAAGCCACTTCTCTCCAGGAAAAACACCAGGGACAGACTGATATTCTGCTAAAGGTACAGGGATTGGACTGCTGAGGACTGGGGTAAAGTCATTTTCTCTGATGAATCCCCTTTCCGATTGTTTGGGGCATCCAGAAAACAGCTTGTCCGAAGAAGACAAGGTGAGCGCTACCATCAGTCCTGTGTCATGCCAACAGTAAAGCATCCTGAGACCCTTCATGTGTGGGGTTGCTTCTCAGCCAAGGGAGTGGGCTCACTCACAATTTTGCCTAAGAACACAGCCATGAATAAAGAATGGTACCAACACATCCTCCGAGAGCAACTTCTCCCAACCATCCAAGAACAGTTTGGTGACGACCAATGCCATAAGGCAAAAGTGATAACTAAGTGGCTCAGGGAACAAAACATCAACATTTTGGGTCCATGGCCAGGAAACTCCCCAGACCTTAATCCCATTGAGAACTTGTGGTCGATCCTCAAGAGGCGGGTGGACAAACAAAAACCCACACATTCTGACAAACTCCAAGCATTGATTATGCAAGAATGGGCTGCCATCAGTCAGGATGTGGCCCAGAAGTTATTTGACAGCATGCCAGGGCGGATTGCAGAGATCTTGAAAAAGATGGGTCAACGCTGCAAATATTGACTCTTTGCATAAACTTAATGTAATTGTCAATAAAAGCCTTTGACACTTATGGAATGCTTGTAATTATACTTCAGTATACCATAGTAACATCTAACAAAACTATCTCATAACACTGAAGCAGCGAACTTTGTGAAGACCAATACTTGTGTTATTCTCAAAACCTTTGACCACGACTGTACACACAATACCCCATAATGACAAAGTTTGCAAATGTATTGAAAATGAAATAGAGAAATATCTAATTTATATAAGTATTCACACCCCTGAGTCAATACTTTGTAGAAGCACCTTTGGTGGTGATTACAGCTTTGAGTCATCTTGGTTATGTCTGTATCAGCTTTGCATATCTGGATTTGGGGATTTTCTCCCATTCTTCCTTCTCTGTTAAGTCCAATGAAGTTGTAGTGATGTCTCAAGGATGATCAAAGGAAATTGGATGCACCTGAGCTCAATTTGGAGTGTCATAGCAAAGGGGTGTGAATACTTATATACATGCAAATGAGATATTTCTGTATTTAATTTTCAATACATTTGCAAACATTTCAAAAAACGTGTTTTCACTTTGTCATTATGGGGTAGTGTGTGTAGATGGGGGAGATAAAACAAACAATTGAATCAAGGGGTATGAATACTTCCTGAAGGCTCTTTGTCACCTTATGTGGTCGGTGTTTCTCGTGGACGTGTAGGACGTGGATCCTCAATCGGTCTCTCTTCTCAAACGACCTGTTGCAAAGGTGGCACGGGAACTTCCTGTCCCCCTGGTCCACGCAGCGCGTGTACTTCAGGTGTTTGTCTCTGTAGTATTGATAGGCGAACACTTTCCCACACCGGTCACACTTAAAACCCTCTCCAGCATCTGAAATAGGAAAACATTAAGGAATGCCTTGGTAAATTGTAGTGGCGTCGTTGTTGCTAGAAATAAATACGTTTGATACACATGTAGAATAGAATAGAGAATAGAATGAGGCCCAGTAGAGCAATGTGATGTTTATATGAAAATATTAACCATGCAAATAGGTATACACGAATAACGGGCCATATATGCCACCCACAAATGAAGTTCCCACTGGGAAAAAATAAAGTAATTATATTCTATATGAACTGTCCTTACCTTCATGTGGAAGCATGGCGTTCCCTTCCTCCAGCGAGTCCTTCAGAGTGAGAGGAATCCCCAGGAACTGAACATAGCAGTCCCCGTACCAGACCAACAGCTCCTGGCCCGGCTGGATCGCTTTACACGCCTCGTAGAAGATCTGTGCCTTACTCTGTACCGCGATTAGGTTCTGCTCCTCCGGGAAGCGCGCACACTTCACTAGGGACATCCAGTTACCGGATGAGCCCCGGCCGTCGACAAAGTGACTCAACCGGCCATTTTCGAACACCTGGATCAACCGATAGGGAGAAAATGTTGTTGTTACACTCTTAGAAAAAAAAAGGGTTCTATCGCTTGCTTCATATATGGAACACCTAAAAGTTCTATATAGAGCTCCTTTCATCATAGAGTTCTTTGATCAGAACCCCAAGGGTTCTTATTCACTGAACCAAAATGGTTTCCATATAGAGCCCTGTATGGTGCCATTTATGAATGATGGCTACTACTAATACATTTTAATATTTTTTTGCTAAGAAAATAATATAATAAAAATGAAATAATGGACACATGAATACCAGCATGGTTTTTAGATTTTCTCATTATATGCAAACATAGTTTGGAAATATGCACTGGTGGCCAGGGAGGCATCTGTTTGTTTGAATGACGGCTCAGGTCAATCTTGGTACCAACTCTGGCTATAGCACAGTCTGGCTTGTTACTTCCTTATTGGCTATTTGCAAGTTCAACCACCATCCTCTTGCATCTTCATGCTGGAATGGCAGTTTGTTTTTTAAATCAGAATGGCAGTTAAAATGTATTCCTTTCTTTTTTTTTTAATCTAAGAGCGTATGCTTTTATTAAACACTTTATTTCCTCTTGCTTCTAGCTAACATTTTAGTTAGCAACAGCACGTTTGTATGAACCTTGCTGTTCGCCACTCCGACCTCGGTAACAATGTTGCAAAATGTGAATTCGATCTCCTCCTTCCATAGAGAGTTAACGTGTTGGACGTAGTCAGCTTGCCATTTTTTCTAACCAGGCGAAATCATGCAGCAGCATCATTAATATGGACATAAATGTCAATGCAAAACAGCTAAAACAAATGAAAAGGGAGATAGTTAGCTGTCATTTCAGAGTGTGATGTGACTGTGTTAGCTTTTGTTAGCTGTTGTTGGCTCAAATCCACATTACACTCTGGGGTAGGGATAGAACCATCAAGGTTCTATATAGTCTATATATATGCCTAACCTTTTTTTGTAAAGGGTTCTTTAATCTCGTCCAAAGAAGCAAAAGGTTATATTAAGAACCACAAATATAAAAAAATTCTAAGAGTGCACAGGACTATTATATGGCACAGAAGTTGAAGTGGCTACAAATTGTTTAACTGCATGGGCGGGGATTTAATTGGAAATCAAGCATCTCCGTTTAGGCCCACATTTACGCACAGTTGGTTAATGCACAAAATAAAATACAAGGTTTTTTAAAACGTTTATCTGACGACAAATAACACACACAAAAAAGGAACATAAAATAATAACTGACCTCCCACATCAGCGTGTTGTCGTCGTATGTTTTGATCTCGCTGGTATTGACCAGTTTCCCCTGAAATGGGCCGAACCGGGTTCCCTTGGTGATGGCGCTCTTCTCTGCGAAAACTCCGTAGTGGGACAAACTGCCATAACTCGTCTGGTGGATAGATAACCCTGTAAGTGACATTTAAAAAAACACGTTAAACTTAACACCTTTTACACAACTTTACACGTTCACAGAGCGGGCGAGAGAGAGCGCTTACCTTTTGGAAGTCCAAGCGCCTCCGTTTCCAAGGTGAGTCGTTCGCTGTTGCAAACTGTTGAAGAGAATGTTGCTGGTCGTCAATGGTGAACATTACAAATCAAACACACTATAAGGAACATTACAAATCAAAACACAGACGACTGACAATATGGGCTGGTTTCCCAGACCTAGATTAAGCCTCCTGAAATTGACAGTTTGGTTTCATGATGTAGGCCACTCTTGAAATAACCTACTACACATAGTTCTATCCCTACCCATAGTGTAATGTGGATTTGTGGATTTGAGCCAACAACAGCTAACAAAAGGTAAACCAATAATCATCAAATCCCAACTAGAAATACAGAATTATTGCCTATTCCTGTAGGCTACTGATTAAATATCCTGCCCCAAGTGGTTGTTGCATCTAACAATGTAAACTTGTAAACTTCTTCCGAACATACTTTTGGACAGCTGAAGCAAGCACGCACGTTTTCCGTTAAGGAAATTACCCTTTCTAGTTTCGCTAACATTTCAAAGGCTGTATCTGTCTACCTGAGTTCCCAAGCAGGGCTACTCCTGAGATGGGGAAACCGGCATTCTGCTCCTGACTCCGGGAATATCCATACAGCACCATGAAAAGGTCGTCCTCGTTGAAACTATAAGTGCGTGTTTTCCTCGGTGATAATTCGGTTCCTCTGAGGTGGAATAAACTTTCTTTAGATGGCGAGAGAGAGGGCGCGGAGGACCTCTCGCTCGAGGCGGGACTGCTGAAGTCTGATAGGCCTACAGATAACGGGCCGGTGGCGTGCTCGGTCACCACCGCCGCCAGCTCCTCGTACTTGGAGTAAATAGTGTGTCCCACTCCCGGCATCATCCGGTTGAAGTACGGGATGTTCGACACGTTGAAGATCTGCTCGTGAAGAACGTTAACGGCGGTGGTTTGGTGGCCGCCGTGACCGAAGAACGAGGGTGTTCCGGCGGTGAAGTTGAAGGGCATGACTGCCTGGGTGTCGGTGACTAGCCGTCCAAGAGACTTGAGCGGGTGGAGGAGATGCTGAGCGTAGTATTCCGAACCCCGGACAGGCCTGCCTTTGAGGGTGTTGGAGTGGAACGGCTTGCCCTTCACGGTGGGGATGCTAGACAGAGACATCACAGCAAGCGAGGAGGCACTGCCGATCTGTGATGATTTGAATAGGAATAGTTGACGTTGTAGCTATTCTGCCTGGAGAGAGGTGGAGAGATTTGAGCTTTATTTCCAACAATTATGTTAAATATTTTCCCTTCTCAAATTAAGTTTTACCTCTCAAGTTTATTTTCTAGATTATTATTTGAAGATTAATAAACCGATTTCAAATAGGGAACATAATCAAATCAATTAGGCTACAATAAGGGGATTTGGTAACGAGCAAATAATGCATGCTTGTGTTACAGGCCTATTTCTGCTCAAAATACATTTAGGAGAATACAATTAATTGTAGGTTAGTTATTTTAAAAAATGTAATCAATATATTTCTGCTAATCACAGGATTGCTGAACGAAATTCCAACATTGCTATAAGCCTATATCACAATATTAATGTCAATTAAACGAAAGAAAAATGTTGTAGGTCTATTTCAATTATCGCACAATATGAAGGTTTTCACCTATTGGCTATTAGCCTAATTCAAATCTTATATGGCTACAACAACTTAACAAGATCGAACATCTGCAGGAATGGATTTTTCCCAAATCTGAATACTAATTATATTAAAAAGTCACACATATTTTTCGTCACTTTACAAATGCATGAAAATGTATTCCTAAATTTGAGAGCACTGATTTTTAACAAACGAAAACTATTCATTTTTAGCATCTTACTGCATTCACAGCACTTACAACCTACAATCAAAAACCAGCCGTTTGGGCATTTTTTCCAGTTCGCAAAACACACATTTGATGTTCGTCAATATCTTTAAATTAGTACTTGTGCCTGCAGAGTTAACTACTTTAAATAGGTGCTCGACTGTGCACCCCTGTAAACGAGCAGTATGAGTTGTTAAGGGCCGTGTGTCCCCCCCCCCCCCTCCCCCCTCACAGGGCGGGTAGTGAGTGGGTGGTAGCCAGCAGTAACTGAGACAAATCAGGGTCATGACACCCAAATTAAAGAACACCAGGTCAGCGGCAGAGGTCAACATTAATGAAGCTATTGCAAGTCACCACTCCTTTAAAACGCATTAGGGTGAGACCGGTTCAATGGCTATTAACAGCGGGTTATAATAGGGCTGTATAAGGAACTTCATAATAATAATAACGGAACATGATCAGAAATGTAAATAATAATAATACCGGAACATGATGAGAAATGTAAAAAAAAAAATAGGAGCATTTTCGCCTAATTGCATAGGTCTAAAGCGATTTTACACATAGTGATGTCATACTATTTTTAACCAGTTTACTTTTTGCGAAAGATCTCAATCTTAAAGTCTGTCTTACCTCAAAGGATACTATTTATACATCTGAAGTTGGTTTAGTCGAATCCATCCCACGTTGTTGTCAAAAGACGAAACACGAATATTTGGCTACAAGTGTGTGATGCTTGATCTTGCTGATAGAATCCTATGAAGGTAAAGTAGACAGGAGAGGCAGGAGCAGTGGGGATACCCTCCGTGTGTCTCTGTTGTTAGGTGTTCTACTAAACTGAACG
Organism: Coregonus clupeaformis; assembly: GCF_020615455.1. NCBI lineage: Eukaryota > Metazoa > Chordata > Actinopteri > Salmoniformes > Salmonidae > Coregonus > Coregonus clupeaformis. Next base: position 205,369 of record NW_025534207.1, on the reverse strand, counting down.
CTGTATACCGAACGGTTAATGGTACCGACTCTTAAAAGGTATCGAGATGCTGCTCTCCTACTATTGGCCAGAGAGCAGCTCTGGTCACCCTGCGTGCGTCTCAAACCCCAGGAGGATTTGACCTTTTTTAAAAGTTACAAACCCGCTACGCACACACACACAATACCGCCTTTTTGGCGTTATCAAAAATGTAAAAAACGTGTCCCAAAACCAATATTCTGGTAGGCCTATTGGGAAAGTTAGTTATCCCTAACCCTATTGAGAGCAACAACTAATTAAAAATGGAATGTCAACTCGATTTATGTCCCCTCATTACTTATATTCGATAAATTTAGATGAGCATGGTTAATTAAGATAATGATGATTGTAATGAAGTAGCCTATAAAACATTTTTCTAAAAATAAAAAGGTAGATGCAGAAATCCTATGTACATTTACATTTTAATAATTTAGCAGACGCTCTTATCCAGAGCGACTTACAGTTAGTGAGTGCATACATTTTTTCATACTGCCCCCCCCCCCCCGTGGGAATCGAACCCACAACCCTGGCGTTGCAAGCGCCATGCTCTACCAACTGAGCTACACGGGGCTTGTAATATTCGACTATGTTGCTTGTTTCTATAACTCATAAATATTTCCTTTAATTAAAAAATGTGAATTGTGGTTATTGTACCATTGGAAAAATAATAATAATTCTGTACGTGTTTGCAGTACAAACGAACAAATCGATTTTTCTTACAACCAATAATAATTTAACCCTCATCATTAAATTTACGAAACGGCATCACTCAAGACCTGATAAATTTTTTATATATTTTTATCAATTTAAATAATGTCTCCACTTTCAGGATTATCCTTCGTTCCCCATCTAAACACAAACCAAAATCAAATTAAAGTGTTTTCGTTATATGCCAGAACATGGCATACAGTAGGCTACACAGTAAGACAATGAAATGCTTCCTTGCCAGCTCTCCCCTCAAACAGCGCAGCATCTATAAAACACGACTCAATAATATAGTGGAACTAGATTCAATGTTGCAATAACAATTCTTTATTTACAACGGCATTGTTATTCAACATCAAATTGCAAATAGCATCAGCAAAGCCTTATTAGGTGACAACTTGCATATAACTGTGTTTAAACTTCTGTCGGTATATCTAACTTTTGCATAAAATGCTCACACTGAAGATTACAAACCGTTGATGCGTGATGGGTGAACGAACGAAAAGTGTGATGTTTCTTGTGAACAAACACAGCTGGAAAAATACATCTCAGAGCAGCGCACAACACTGTAAGCTTTCTTTCTCCAGAAAGTTCATAGAATATATTACGTATTGCTTCAATATCCCATTGCATCGTCTTTTCCCATTTAGCAGTCTGACACAAACAGTTCTGTGGGGGGTGGGGGGGGTATGAAATTATACAAATAATACAGCCTTCAACCAATCACAGATAAGAAAGAGAGAGACTGCTTGTCTCAGCAACTAATATGTGTTGATCAATGATACACCCATTCAATAATGTACAAATTCACAATACAAATATGATACAGACAGCTTTATAATATACAAGGAGAACAGACAATCTAAGGCAATATGCTTGGTTTTTAGCATTTCAAGGTTCTTGCATTTTAGCTCTAAGAAAACTGGCAGACAATACAAAAACAGGGCATTTAAAAAAAAACTCCCAAATTAAAAAGGTAAAGAGAGGAATTATTTTGTTGTAAATTGATTTAAATTCAAAGCCTGTATGATATTTCTTGAGGGGCAAAAAGGTAGTTTGCTCCAAGTCCTGATATAAATGCTTTAAAAAAAACATTACCTCATGGCTTGTATTCATTTCAAAATCTTAACAATCTTTGGAAATTGGCAAACGGGGTGATAGTGATTTCTTTAGAATTGGCTATTCTTAAAATGTGAGTCAATTCTCAGCAATGACATCCAGCTTTTATCAAAACTGTGTGGTGATAAATCGTGATCAATAGTACGGCAAAACAGAGAGAATACAGCGCTTCTCTGAGAGCCCATAACATATAATCACTGAATAATAGGACCCCCTGTGCCCCATACAGCCAGTGCTACTGTACCTCAGTGTCCAAAGTACAGCAATAATCTGGGAGTAGTAGTGCTGATCTGGGATCTGGGATCTAGGTCCCCCCCTGTCCTTTCACTATAATATAAAGGCTAAACTCATCCTAGATCAGCACTCCTACTCTGACCGGCTGTGTGGATTACGGACCCTGATCTGTGATCAGCTTTCTCCATCCAGACCCTTACCGTTACCAATAGGGAAATACAAAAAACTGTTCTCAGACCAGGATTTATGAGCCACTTCATCCATCAGGTTTTGGGCAGTTCTAGACCTAACAATCCACTGAGAACAGTCTTCTACAGCTTTCCCCCAGTGGTGGGCCTACGTCCCAAATAGGATCCTATTCCATATATAGTGCACAACTTTTGACCAGGGCCCGTAGGGCACTATGTAAGGAATAGGGTGTCATCTGGGTCGCAGCTTTTACAGTCTATTCTGAACTGAGGTCAGCCATGACAATACATTCAGTTTATCTCAGATCCCACATCAAATACACATATTATGCAGCACACACACACACACACACACACACACACACACACACACACACACACCAACACTGCGTCACACACACACACCTTGCAATCTGTCCTCACGCAGACAGTCAGTCACACACTGCGAGGTGGCATTGCATGTTTCTCTGAGGGTGATTGACTGTCACAACTATCTGGGCTGCAAATAGGCCCTTTATTAGGGGCGGATTTAGCGGTTTGGGGGCCTGTTTCATTTGAAACTGATGAAACATAGCTAAGTCCGCCTCCGTCCTTTATTATCAATGTAATGAAAGGCTGGTAGAATTCATAACCCGATTTACAAGGGATGGGATATTTGGCTTGTCCTCCATAGTCCTGTCTGGCTTATTATCATAAGAAATGTCAACATTGCTAGCATGAGCACCAGTCTGTTTGCGCCATCATGCCAACTCCTTGTCACTAATTGTCATGCCAAGTTGAGTTGACAATGACAGTAATGGAGTATGCAAGAACACAAACATACGGGACCTGGAGGAAAGATGTAGTTATGAGGTCTGCCTGTGACTTTGCCTTTGATGCAACAAAGGATCTGAAGTGACCGTACCTGTTACAGGGGCGAGGGAATATGATGTCATTATACCTGTTAGAGGGGCGAGGGAATATGATGTCATTATACCTGTTAGAGGGGCGAGGGAATATGATGTCATTATAACTGTTAGAGGGGCGAGGGAATATGATGTCATTATACCTGTTAGAGGGGCGAGGGAATATGATGTCATTATACCTGTTACAGGGAGAGGGAATATGATGTCATTATACCTGTTACAGGGAGAGGGAATATGATGTCATTATACCTGTTAGAGGGGCGAGGAAATATGATGTCATTATACCTGTTACAGGGAGAGGGAATATGATGTCATTATACCTGTTAAAGGGAGAGGGAATATGATGTCATTATACCTGTTACAGGGAGAGGGAATATGATGTCATTATACCTGTTACAGGGAGAGGGAATATGATGTCATTATACCTGTTACAGGGAGAGGGAATATGATGTCATTATACCTGTTACAGGGAGAGGGAATATGATGTCATTATACCTGTTACAGGGAGAGGGAATATGATTGGAAATGGATCTGGTTATTATATATTTTTACTGCCTGAGGTCAAAGTTCAAACACTATGGCTAATTCACTGTCTGTCTACCAGAGCAGGGTGACATACCAAGATCCTGATACAATACTTCTAACATGCATTCTTCCTTTCCATGAATGTATCTCTGGTCAGATCTAACAGAAGCTAAATCTACTTACTTAGATTTAACATAATATGATCATTTATCCAAAACGAGAAAGTGTCCCCCGCTGAGCCAGAATCAAACCCACAACCCTTGAAGTTGCAAGCACCATCCACCAACCAACTGGGACACAGTCCATTACATACGTGTCACCTATCCAGCCATGGCATACCAAGTGACCACTTAAAGGAAGGAAGGAAAGGAAGGAAGGATACATCTTTGAAGAATTGGATCAGGGCCCTATAGGTCTCTGTCTAACCCGTGGCTCTAGTCAGAGAGGGGATGGCAGAATCCCAAATGGCACCCTATTCCCTATATAGTGCACACAGGGTCCATAGAGGAATGGTCAACATACCCGTTATGGTTGGGTGAGGGAATATGATGCCAGAGGGCTCTGGTTAAAAGTACGTAGGGAATAGTGTTCCATTTGGGATGCATCGTGTGTTTTAATATGAGGGTTAGTAAGGTTCACCACCAACTCCCTCCCGTCTCTACACCCAAGACAGTGCTGCTGCATAATCTGCCATGAACGTATCATTTGGATTAGAGAGATTTTTAATACAAACTGCAATAAAAAAAAAAGTAGCTGTGTTTTAATCTCCGACGGACCGCAGAGCATAAAATGTGCCTCCAGGGGAAAAAATCTGTACAAAAAACTACAAAAAAAACAACAAACAAAACAAAAATAAACAGCAACTAAAGATTCTCTAGTAATCGTTATTGCTTGTTTACGTACATCACACTGAGGAACCAGAGCAGTTTGTCCCCCGATCTTTCTATCGTGGCGCTAGCTAGCTAGCTATACGCTCAAGGCTGAGAAGCAAGCGATAATCTGTACACTGTATACACAGCCCCCCACCCCACCCCCCTCCCTCCCTACAACCCTCACTAGACCCTGGGCAAAGGGTCTGAACCCACCCACCCCCCCACTCCCCTCCTGTACCGTATCAACGACTCTTGACAAGGTCAGACTCTCCTCTCCTCAAACAAACACGCAAAACACCGCTCCGCTTTTCTTTTTCTAGCAGAGGCAGTCGAGACCAGACGGGGAGAACGAGGAGAAACTCCCAAATAAATAGGAAAGGGAGGTCTGCTGTTAACTGGTACAGTATGCACCATCTGTCCGTTTCTGTTGTCTTGAACCACGTGATGTAATTCAACAGCTTCTGACGAAACTACTGAACCAAAAGTCAAATCCATAATATTTCAATGTGATAGGATGTAGTAGTCTTTTCAGAAAAGAGTTTAACTGTCTATTAAGACACTTTCACCGCTTTAGAAATAATCTTCTGTTGTTTGCTACGATAATAATAAAGAAATCTAAAATAATTAAAAGATCCATACAGAAAAAATAAAACTTAATTTAATACACTATAAACCTCTTGACTAAATTAGTCTAATAATCATACAAAGCATTATTTAAGTCAAACCATTCATTTGCAGTGTTTTTAAAACCATCTGTCTTCATCCTACATCTGTAGTCATCATCATCATCATCATCAGGTAAACAAAAACAAACAGCAAAAAGGCAAAAACGGCTGAAATTAGTTCGCTGCTCAGCTCCCTCCGATGTCCTCCGCTCCCTCCGATGTCCTCCAGAATCCAAAATTTAACTTGGAGTCAGTTTGATGCCATCGTGGAACGTAGAACATGAGGAATGTTCTAGAACATCAGAGGAACCAGAAGAAGAGGGGGATCAGGGGCAGAGAAGAAAACAATAAAAAAAAGTGTAAATTGTTTGAGATGAGATTGCAAAATGGCCGCTGTCCACTGAGAGGAATACATTCATCTGACGAGGATCCCACCGCTGCCACCAGTACTCAGTCAGTCAACCCAGAGGGGGAGGGGCCTACCCAGAGGGGGCGGACCAACATGGGGCCTCCAGGCAAATTGGGAGGGGCCTACAGTCAATCAACCCAGAGGGGGAGGGACCTACAATAGAGGGGAATGGGCCTACAGTAAGTCACACTACGGCGAATGCAGCTGGACAGAGACAGCCTGGCTCACGGGTTCTCCTTTAGGGAGGGGTTAGGCGTTTTAGGGTTGCCTCCCTCTTCCCTGTGTGGCGCGCTACTTTCGACCTGGGCTCCAGTCACAAGTAGCGCACTATATAGGGAATAGGGTGCCATTTGGGACACATCAAAAAAGTAAAATCTTGCCTCCATCCCCCACTTCCCCCTTGATCCCTAGGTCCTGGGTGAGCCGCCCCCCCCCAGTAGGGATAGTTCTGAGGCACAGTTTATGCCAGGTGGGTGAGGTCAGAGGTCAGGCTTGGCTGGGCAGAGCTGGGTCAGGGCACTGCCAGGGTGACTCAAGGGGCCGTTGATAGATTGGTTGGGTGGTTGAAGATGAACCAGCGAGCTCATTGGATCCTGGGTGTTAGCATCAAGGTCCTGGTTGGCTGAACGCTCCACCAGGGTCAGCAGTATTTCTGTCAACAGATGAAGACAAAAAGAGAGAGAGTTGTTTCAGATTCAGACACATTTAACACATATTTCACATTTAAATATATTTCACATACATTTTACATACACAAACACTCAGATATCGCTTGTCAACAGTAAAAGTTCAATATTCGCTGGAAAATCTAATCAAATCAAATCAAATTTTATTGGTCACATGCGCCGAATACAACAGGTGCAGACATTACAGTGAAATGCTTACTTACAGCCCTTAACCAACAGTGCATTTATTTTTAACAAAAAAAGTAAAAATAAAACAACAATAAAAAAAGTATTGAGAAAAAAAGAGCAGAAGTAAAATAAAATAACAGTAGGGAGGCTATATATACAGGGGGGTACCGGTGCAGAGTCAATGTGCGGGGGCACCGGCTAGTTGAGGTAGTTGAGGAAAACGTCTTTAAAACATGTTTAGTTCAAGTGCGTAAAGTCAAATCAAATCAAAGTTTATTGGTCGCGTACAAGATTTGCAGACATTATCACAGGTGCAGCGAAATCCAAAAAGTAAAATTAAATTAAGAACTGTCTTAACGAATCCAATTAACAACCCAATTAACACTGTATCAGTACTTCGACTGTAATCTATTCGTACCTACGTCAGTTGAATCCTCTGCATTATCATTAACAGCAGACTCATACATTTCCTCAGTGAAAACAATGTACTGAGCAAATGTCACATTGGCTTTTTACCAAATTACCATACGACAGACCACGTATTCACCCTGCACACCCTAATTGACAAACAAACAAAACAAAACAAAGGCAAAGTCTTCTCATGCTTTGTTGACTTCAAAAAAGCTTTTGACTCAATTTGGCATGATGGTCTGCTATACAAATTGATGGAAAGTGGTGTTGGGGGAAAAACATACGACATTATAAAATCCATGTACACAAACAACAAGTGTACACACATTTCTTTCCACAGTGCCGTGGGGTGAGACGGATGCAGCTTGAGCCCAACCCTCTTCAACATACACCACCGTTCAAAAGTTTGGGGTCACTTAGAAATGTCCTTGTTTGCGAAAGAAAAGCATTTTTTTTTGTCCATTAAAATAACATCAAATTGATCAGAAATACAGTGTAGACATTGTTAATGTTGTAAATGGCTATTGTAGCTGGAAACTGCTGATTTTTAATGGAATATCTACATAGGCGTACAGAGGCCCATTATCAGCAAATCAAATCACATTTTATTTGTCACATACACATGTTTAGCAGATGTTATTGCGGGTGTAGCGAAATGCTTGTGCTTCTAGCTCCGACAGTACAGTAATATCTAACAATTTCACAACATATACCCAATACACACAAAACTAGTAAGGAATGGGATTTAAGAATATATACATATATGGACAAGCAATGACAGAGCGGCATGGACTAAGATACAGTAGAATATTATAGAATACAGTATATACATATGAGATGAGTAGTCCCGTGTAGCTCAGTTGGTAGAGCATGGCGTTTACAATGGCAGGGTTGTGGGTTCGATTCCCACGGGGGGCCAGTATGAAAAAAAAATGTATGCACTCACTAACTGTAAGTTGCTCTGGATAAGAGCGTCTGCTAAATGACTAAAATGTCAAATGTAGTGCAAGATATGTAAACATTATTAAAGTGACTAGTGTTCCATTTCTTAAAGTGGCCAGTGATTTCAATAGGCAGCAGCAGTCTCTAATGTGCTAGTGATGGCTGTTTAATGGTCTGATGGCCTTGAGATAGAAGCTGTTTTTCATTCCATCGGTCCCAGCTTTGATGCACCTGTACTGACCTCGCCTTCTGGATGATAGCGGGGTGAACAGGCAGTGGCTCGGGTGGTTGATGTCCTTGATGATCTTTTTGGCCTTCCTGTGACATCGGGTGCTGTATGTGTCTTGGAGGGCAGACCGCACCACTCTCTGGAGAGCCCTGCGGTTGTGGGCGGTGCAGTTGCCGTACCAGGCGGTGATACAGCCCGATAAGATGCTCTCAATTGTGCATCTGTAAAAGTTTGTGAGGGTTTTAGGTGATAAGCCACATTTCTTCAGCCTCCTGAGGTTGAACAGGCTCTGTTCCGCCTTCTTCACCACACTGTCTGCGTGGGTGGACCATTTCAGTTTGTCGGTGATGTGTACGCCAAGGAACTTGAAGCTTTCCACCTTCTCCACTGCAGTCCCGTCGATGTGGATAGGGGGGTGCACCCTCTGCTGTTTCCTGAAGTCCACGATCATCTCCTTTGTTTTGTTGATGTGGAGTGAGAGGTTATTTTCCTGGCACCACACTCCCAGAGCCCTCACCTCCTCCCTGTAGGCGGTCTCTTGTGTCGTCTGCAAACTTGATGATTGAGTTGGAGGCGTGCTTGGCCACGCAGTCATGGGTGAACAGGGAGTACAGGAGGGGGCTGAGCACGCACCCTTGTGGGGCCCCAGTGTTGAGGATCAGCGAAGTGGAGATGTTGTTTCCTACCTTCACCAACTGGGGGCGGCCCGTCAGGAAGTCCAGGACCCAGTTGCACAGGGCGGGGTTCAGACCCAGGGCCTCGAGCTTAATAATGAGCTTGGAGGGTACTATGGTGTTGAATGCTGAGCTATAGTCAATGAACAGCATTCTTACATAGGTATTCCTCTTGTCCTGTGTTCCAATGGCACGTTGTGTTTGCTAATCCAAGTTCATCATTTTAAAAGGCTAATTGATCATTAGAAAACCCTTTTGCAATTATGTTAGCACAGCTGAAAACTGTTGTGCTGATTAAAGAAGCAATAAAACTGGCCTTCTTGAGACTAGTTGAGTTTCTGGAGCATCAGCAATTGTGGGTTCGATTACAGGCTCAAAATGGCCAGAAACAAATAACTTTCTTCTGAAACTCGTCAGTCTATTCTTGTTCTGAGTAATGAAGGCTTTTCCATGCGAGAAATTGCCAAGAAACTGAAGATCTCGTACAACGCTGTGTACTACTCCCTTCACAGAACAGCGCAAACTGGCTCTAACCAGAATAGAAAGAGTAGTGGGAGGCCCCGGTGCACAACTGAGCAAGAGGACAAATACATTAGTGTCTAGATTGAGAAACAGACGCCTCACAGGTCCTCAACTGGCAGCTTCATTAAAAGTACTTGCAAAACACCAGAAGAGGCGACTCCGGGATGCTGACCTTCTAGGCAGAGTTGCAAAGAAAAAGCTATATCTCAGACTGGCCAATAAAAAGAAAAGATTAAGATGGGCAAAAGAACAGACACTGGACAGAGGAAGATTGGAAAAAAGTGTTATGGACAGACAAATCGAAGTTTGAGGTGTTCGGATCACAAAGAAGAGAGACGCAGAGTAAATGAAAAGATGCTGGAGGAGTGCTTGATGCCATCTGTCAAGCATGGTGGAGGCAATGTGATGGTCTGGGGGTGCTTTGGTGGTGGTAAAGTGGGAGATTTGTACAGGGTAAAAGGGATCTTGAAGAAGGAAGGCTATCACTCCATTTTGCAACACCATGCCATACCCTGTGGACGGCGTTTGATTGGAGTCAATTTCCTCCTACAACAGGACAATGACCCAAAGCACAGCTCCAAACTATGCAATAACTATTTAGCGAAGAAGCAGTCAGCTGGTATTCTGTCTATAATGGAGTGGCCAGCACAGTCATCGGATCTCAACCCTATTGAGCTGTTGTGGGAGCAGCTTGACCGTATGGTACGTAAGAAGTGCCAATCAAGCCAATCCAACTTGTGGGAGGTGCTTCAGGAAGCATGGGGTGAAATCTCTTCAGATTACCTCAACAATTTGACAACTAGAATGCCAAAGGTCTGCAAGGCTGTAATTGTTGCAAATGGAGGATTCTTTGACGAAAGTTTGAAGGACACAATTATTATTTCAATTAAAAATCATTATTTATAACCTTCTCAATGACTACATTTCCTATTCATTTGGCCATATTTCCTATTGAAACTCATTTAATGTATGTTTTCATAGAAAACAAGGACATTTCTAAGTGACCCCAAACCTTTGAATGGTAGTTGAAGTCAGAAGTTTACATACACCTTAGCCAAATACATTTAAACTCAGTTTTTCAGAGTTCCTGACATTTAATCCTTGTAAAAATTCCCTGTCTGAGGTCAGTTAGGATCACCACTTTATTTTAAGAATGTGAAATGTCAGAATAATAGTAGAGAGAATGATTTATTTCAGCTTTAATTTATTTCATCACATTCCCAGTGGGTCAGACGTTTACATGCACTCAATTAGTATTTGGTAGCATTGCCTTTAAATTGTTTAACTTGGGTCAAACGTTTCGGGTAGCCTTCCACAAGCTTCCCACAATAAGTTGGGTGAATTTTGGCCCATTCCTCCTGACATAGCTGGTGTAATGGAGTCAGGTTTGTAGGCATCCTTGCTCGCACACACTTTTTCAGTTCTGCCCAGAAATGTTCTATAGGATTGAGGTCAGGGCTTTGTGATGGCCACTCCAATACCTTGACTTTGTTGTCCTTAAGCCATTTTGCTACAACTTTGGAAGTATGCTTGGGGTCATTGTCCATTTGGAAGACCCATTTGCGACCAAGCTTTAACTTCCTGACTGAGGTCTTGAGATATATCTACATAATTTTCCTTCCTCATGATGCCATCTATTTTGTGAAGTGCACCAGTCCCTCCGGCAGAAAAGCACCCAATGACCTCCATCACCTCCATCACATCAGGAGGATCAAACTGAAGCAGAGAAGGGAAATGTTCCTTAATGTAATCCAAGGGATTTAGATCAGTTTTCAAAATAATTTTGACAGAAAAGTTATTAAATTCACATGAAATAACATCAGGATCACTATAGGTCTTATTTCTAACAGTAAATTGAGATGGATAGTTGGAGATGCCTTTTTCTTATTTAACAGTTGATTGATGATTTTCCAAGTTGACTTTATATTATTTGAGGATTCTTGGAATTGACCTGTATTAGCCACATTATTCAAAGAATTTGTAAAAATATTATCAATAAGGGTGGCAGATGAACTGGTCACTCTTGTAGGCTTATAGATGAGTGATACAGATAGCTGGAGTATAAATTATTCAAAAAGTCAGATGTCAGTGAGTGAGTGGTTCTCACTTTTAAATAAATGTATGTTGTAATCACGCAATAGAAAAACATATTGTATCTTCATTATTAATCAAATCCAGTTATCTTACAGTAACATCCAGGGTAAACACCAGCCATCTACCAGAGGGACAGCTATCTTACAGTAACATCCAGGGTAAACCCCAGCCATCTACCAGAGGGACAGTTATCCTACAGTAACATCCAGGGTAAACTCCAGCCATCTACCAGAGGGACAGCTATCTTACAGTAACATCCAGGGTAAACCCCAGCCATCTACCAGAGGGACAGTTATCATACAGTAACATCCAGGGTAAACACCAGCCATCTACCAGAGGGACAGCTATCTTACAGTAACATCCAGGGTAAACCCCAGCCATCTATCCAGAGGGACAGTTATCTTACAGTAAAATCCAGGGTAAACCCCAGCCATCTACCCAGAGGGACAGTTATCCTACAGTAACATCCAGGGTAAACCCCAGCCATCTACCAGAGGGACATTTATCATACAGTAACATCCAGGGTAAACACCAGCCATCTACCAGAGGGACAGCTATCTTACAGTAACATCCAGGGTAAACCCCAGCCATCTACCAGAGGGACAGCTATCTTACAGTAACATCCAGGGTAAACCCCAGCCATCTATCCAGAGGGACAGTTATCTTACAGTAAAATCCAGGGTAAACCCCAGCCATCTACCCAGAGGGACAGTTATCCTACAGTAACATCCAGGGTAAACCCCAGCCATCTACCAGAGGGACAGCTATCTTACAGTAACATCCAGGGTAAACCCCAGCCATCTATCCAGAGGGACATTTATCCTACAGTAACATCCAGGGTAAACCCCAGCCATCTACCAGAGGGACAGCTATCTTACAGTAACATCCAGGGTAAACCCCAGCCATCTACCAGAGGGACAGCTATCTTACAGTAACATCCAGGGTAAACCCCAGCCATCTATCCAGAGGGACATTTATCCTACAGTAACATCCAGGGTAAACCCCAGCCATCTACCCAGAGGGACAGTTATCTTACAGTAACATCCAGGGTAAACCCCAGGCATCTATTTTACTAAATTCATTAAAGAACCAATGAGAGTCAATCAACAAACTCATAATGGGACTTTGCTGGATTGGCGCTTGGTGACATGTCCTGACAGGATTAAAAATTCCACCCAAATGGATTAATTTAAGACAATGTACAAATTTAAATATTGATTATTTAATTGAGGACTTGATATCCATAAACTGGCAAATATTCCAAGTAATCCCAACAGACCAAAATGCATGGGATTACTTTGTCACTGAATTCACAAAAGGTATGTGATAAAAATGCACCTTGGAGAACAGTGAAAGTCAAGGGGCCGTCCCCTGCCCTGGGTTAGCTCTGCCTTAATACATCAGTACAGAGAAAGGGATAAAGCCTGGGGCTAAGTACTGTAGAACCAAATATCCAACTGATTGGGAGTCCTATAGAAAATTATGAAATGCCAGTAAAACTAAAACTAGAAATGCAAAAGCCTCCTTCCATATGGATAGTCTTACAAAAAAAAAAAGAAGAAAATTAACAGCAGTTCTGGAAATACACAAATGACCTTTTAAATAGGTCAAATAATCAACCTATTCAGCAAATAATCCTAAATGACAGTGTCATTCAAGAGCCGGCAGACATAGCTGATGTTAAATCAGCATCATCTATAAGCTCATCTGGTACCTCAATAATTTCACCCTCAAATTCCATCAATGCTAGGTATACATGACCTGATAGTTATCCCCTCAGCAAGAATGGGAACAATAATCTGATACAGTGCATTCGGAAAGTATTCAGACCCCTTCACTTTTTCCACATTTCGAGCTTGAGTTTTGTACACTCAGTGTATTATAGGTAATTAGTTGTATTTGTAGTTGCAACAGTATATTTATTGGTTGTATTAGCAGTTGTAGCAGTAGTTTTTATTAGTTGTAGGCCGACAGTATTAGTAGTTGTACAAAACCTTTTAATGCTGTTAATGTACATTTTTTAAAAGTATTATTATTTCATTGTTGTTATTATCAGACCGTAGTTGCCATATTATGATTGTTACTAAGTACATATATTCATTTTTTTTATTTGGACACTCTTGAAAATGAGATGGTGCATCAAGAGATTTCATCCTGCAAAATTTAAAATTTAAAAATATTAGAAAAAGCTATGTCAAGACAATCAAGTACAAAACCCCATAACAAAATGGATAGAATTTACAACAGGAACCGGGATTCGTCGGACCAGGCGTTGTTTTTCCACTCCTCAATTATCCAGTGTTGGCGTGCCCACTGGAGCCGCTTCTTCTTGTTTTTTAGCTGATAGGAGTGGAACCCGGTGTGGTCGTCTGCTGCAACAGCCAATCAGAGACAAGGATCGACGGGTTGTGCGTTCCACTGTTGTACTGCGCCGTAATTTGCCTGTTTGTGTCCCGCCTGTTATAGCTTGCACGATTTCTTGCCATTCTCCTTCGACCTTTCATCAACGAGCTGTTTTCGCCCACAGGACTGCCGCTGACTGGATGTTTTTTGTTTGTCGCACCATTCTCGGTAAACCCTAGACACTGTCGTGCGTGAAAATCCCAGGAGGCCACGCCGTTACTGAGATACTGGACCCGGCGTACCAGGCACTGACGATCATACCACGCTCAAAGTCGCTTAGGTCACTCTTTTTGCCCATTCTAACGTTCAAATTGAACAGTAACTGGATGCTCGTCTGCCTGCTTTATGAAGCAAGCCAACGGCCACGTGACTCACTCTATCTGTAGGAGCGAACCATTTTTGTGAACGTTGTGGTGTACCTAATAAACTGTCCACTGAGTGTATATGTATGTGAATGGTGTGTATAGACAGTATGTGAATTTAAAAGGTGTGTACAGCAGTAGTTATATAGGATGAGCCTTGACTAGAATACAGTATACACATATAAAGTGGGTAAAGCAGTATGTAAACACTATTAAAGTGACCAGTGTTTTCATCAAGGACCTCTCTGTACTTTGATCCGTTCATCTTTCCCTCGATCCTGACTACTCTCCCAGTCCCTGCCGCTGAAAAACATCCCCACAGCGTGATGCTGCCACCACCATGCTTCACTGTAGGGATGGTGCCTGGTTTCCTCCAGATGTGACGCTTGGCATTCAGCACAAAGAGTTCAATCTTGGTTTCATCAGACCAGAGAATCTTGTTTATCATGGTCTGAAAGTTCTTTAGGTGCCTTTTGGCAAACTCCAAGCGGGCTGTCATGTGCCTTTTACTGAGGAGTAGCTTCTGTCTGGCCACTCTACCATAAAGGCCTGATTGGTGGAGAGCTGCAGAGATGGTTGTCCTTCTGGAAGGTTCTCCCATCGCCACAGAGGAACTCTGTCAGAGTGACCATCGGGTTCTTGGTCACCTCCCTGACCAAGGCCCTTCTCCCCCGATTGCACAGTTTGGCTGGGTGGCCAGCTCTAGGAAGAGTCTTGGTGGTTCCAAACTTCTTCCATTTAAGAATGATGGAGGCCACTGTGTTCTTGGGGACCTTCAATGCTGCAGAAATGTTTTGGTACCCTTCCCCAGATCTGTGCCTCGACAATTCCTTCGACCTCATGTCTTAATTTTTGCTCTGACATGCACTGTCAACTTTGGGACCTTATATAGACAGGTGTGTGCCTTCCCAAATCAATTGAATTTACCATAGGTGGCCTCCAAGTTGTAGAAACATCTCAAGGACGATCAATGGAAACAGGATGCACCGGAGCTCAATTTTGAGTCTCATAGCAAAGGGTCTGAATACTTATGTAAATAAGG
Organism: Coregonus clupeaformis; assembly: GCF_020615455.1. Taxonomy (NCBI): domain Eukaryota; kingdom Metazoa; phylum Chordata; class Actinopteri; order Salmoniformes; family Salmonidae; genus Coregonus; species Coregonus clupeaformis. The sequence goes on along the minus strand of NW_025534207.1, from coordinate 190,196 downwards.
CATTTCTGTTTTTTTTTAATACTAAATTTGAAAAAAAAATTAAAAACCTGTTTTCACTGTCATTATGGGGTATTGTGTGTAGATTTTAATACATTTTAGAATAAGGCTGTAACGTAACAAAATGTGGAAAAAGTAAAGGGGTCTGAAAACTTTCCGAAGGCACTAGCGGGTAGAAGCCTCTAAGGGGCAGGGTAGAGTACTAGTTTGCCGGCTAGTTTAGTTTAGTTTATTTAAACAAATAGAAGACAGTTTGTAACAGTATGTGCAGGAGGGGATAAAAAGTGGTGCTGAATGGTCTCTAAAACCGGCAGTCAGCTAGTGACAGTGTCTAAGGTTCAGGGCAGGGTACTGGGTGGAGGCTGGCTAGTGGTGACTGTTTAACATTCTGATGGCCTGGAGATAGAAGCTGTTTATCAGTCCATTTCAGGTCGTAAGTGAGGTGCATGCAGAGGAACTTGAAACTTTCAATGTGGATGGGGGCGTGCTCCCTCTGCTGTCTCCTGTAGTCCATGATCAGCTCCTTGGTTTTGTTGACGTTGAGGGAGAGGTTATTTTCCTGGCACCACCCCGCCAGGGCTCTCACCTCCCTGTAGGCTGTCTTGTCACTGTTGGTAATCAGGCCTACCACTGTTGTGTCGTCAGCAAACTGTTGTGTCGTCACGCAGTCATGGGTGAACAGGGAGTACAGGAGCGGGCTGGGCACGCACCCTTGTGGTGCCCCCGTGTTGAGGATCAGCGTGGCGGAGGTGTTGCTGCATTCCTTCATTTGGGGTCAGCCAGTCAGGAAGTCCAGGACCCAGTTGCACAGAGAGGGGGTTCAGACCCAGGGCCCCGAGCTTAGTGGTGAGCTTGGAGGGCACTATGGTGTTGAAGGCTGAGCTGTAGTCGATGAACAGCATTCTTACATAGGTATTCCTCTTGTCCAGGTGGGATAGGGCAGTGTGCAGTGGAATGTTAATTGCGTTGTCTGTGGATCTGTTGGAGCAGTATGCAAACTGAACTCAGTCTATGGTGTCAGGTAAGATGGAGGTGATATGGTCCTTAACTAGCCTATCAAAGCACTTCATGATTACAGACGTGATGGGCCATAGTCATTTAGTTCAGTTACCTTCACTTTCTTGGGTAAAGGAACTATGGTGGACTTGACCTTGAAGCAAGTGGGGACAACAGACTGGGATAGTGAGAGATTGAATATGTCCGTAAACACTCCAGCCAGCTGGTTTGTGCATGCTCTGAGGACGCGGCTTGGGATGCCGCAAGGGGCAGGCAGCCATGCGAGGGTTAACACACTTAAAATGTCTTATGGTCGGCCACTGAGTCCTCGGGAGCGGCCAGTGTCCGCGGGGCCTGTCTTGTTTCCTCAGGAGCGGCCAGTGTCCGCGGGGCCTGTCTTGTTTCCCTCGAAGCGGGCGAAGGTGTTTAGCTTGTCCGGAAGCGAGGCGTCTGTGTCCGCAACGTGGCTGGTTTTCACTTTATAATCCGTGATTGTCTGGAGTTCCTGCCACATACGTCTCGTGTCGGAGCCGTTGAATTGTGACTCCACTTTGTCTCTGTACTGATGTTTTGCCACTTTGATTGCCTTACGGCGATCATAGTTGGTCTGTTTGTACAGAGTTTAAGTTTCTGCCTATAGGTAGGGAGAAGCAGGATGGAGGCGTGGTCAGATTTCCCAAAGGGAGGGTGGGGAAGGGCCTTGTAGCTGTCCCAGAAGGGAGAGTAGCAATGGTCAAGAATGTCTCTCACCGCTACTGCTAAAATAAAGGGCAGTGGATGCTAAAAACCAAGCTGGACCAATTTCAGACAGACCTCCCCAGACAGTTGAGCAAGTGGTGACCATCTTAGGGTGTTTTCACATATAGTCCTCTTTAAAAAATAACCCATCTCAGTCCTCTTTAAAGTGAACTTTGGGGTGAAGAAAAAAGCAAGATAACTGAGTTCTCTTTGTATTCACACTGTCCTTGCCTTTGGATGAGGACTCAACTCTTTCTGTCAGTTCACTTCATCTATTCTGTGGTCTGAGTCATGTTTGTATACACATTGCTAACATTTACTCAATGCACTCTGGGTTTTTACAAAGTGCAGGACAAGCCATTCCATCAGAACGTGTTATCGGACAGCTAGATATACCTATGTACATTTTGGAAGCTAATAGATTGCATATAGTTAAAAGATGAGACATAATAATTGTAATCAGACGATATTAACATGTAAATGTATGCACTCACTAACTAAGTCGCTCTGGATAAGAGCGTCTGCTAAATGACTAAAATGTAAATGTAAATGTAAATATTACTGGTAACAGAATAAATAGCAGAAGAATAACTGGAGATTAAATAAGACGTAATTGAAAATTGTACAACCAATGTAGGCTACTGCCCCTTTAGGAGCTAGAATTGATTTTGTACCTAATGTTGTGATTCTCACCAAATATATTGGTGTCTTCTCACACTATTCAAACCCCACAATTGAATAAACAGCGTATGAAGCTCTCTTAGCCTATAGATCACATATTGCAAACAAATAATCTGAACTAAAAACACACATATTTTTGAATTTTTGTGCAAATCAAAACAGCACGTTTTATTTCGGCAAACCTGCACATCATCTCTCTTTTGTGGCCCCAATGTGAGGAGTTATGTCAGGGGAAACGGTGTTGCAGTAGTCTGAGGCGTTGCGTAAATAATGACAAGCTAACCTGGGGAGCTTTAGGTTCACATTGCCCTAAAAAAGGGAATCAGACCCCGGAAATTCAAGCGAACCAAACTCAGACCCCCTCTTGAGATGGTCTCAGTTCGGTTTGCTTCGGGGGGCTCTTTTGAAGGGGTCTGAGTTCCTTTGGAGAGTTCACACTGCACAAAAAATTAAGCGAACAGAGTTCACATAAATTGGCTGAAAGAGACCAAGTGTGAAAACACCCTTGAAGAACAGATTATAAAAGAACAAACCTACAAAGAGTGAGTAAAAATAATCACCTCTAATCGCACTAATGGTCAACGGTTTGAATAATTTACATAATTTAAGTGCCAGTATAATTTCGATAGCGTGGCGTGGGAATCAATCAAGTGACGCGTATAGCAGTAGCTTTAAACATATAGCAACAGCCTGAAGTGCTCACAGACAATCGAACTGCTGCTGCTTGGTTAAATATTCATACTGGGTTATTAGGCTTAAAAGCAACAACATCACATACCACCTCTTTACTAGACCGATGACGCAATGAGAGAATGAGAGAAGAGACATGAATAAATACCACATTGACGTCACAAAATGAATGTTGTTCCCCAGTAATGGAATGCTGACGGTGCATGGCATTTGCCACGACATCATCCACTTACTGTTGTCTGAGTAGACTGGTGAAGGGTGTGTGTGTGTGTGTGTGTGTGTGTGTGTGTGTGTGTGTGTGTGTTTTGCAGGGGAGAAGGGTGTCTTGACTGTGTGTGTTTCATAGGAGAGGGGCCCTGGTCAAATCTAATACACTACAGGGAACATGATGCCATTTGGGATGCTGCCTGTGTTCTAAAAAGGACAGCTCCGTTGGGACTTCCAAGTCCATCAGAGAGTTGTTTTATTTAGCAGACTTTAACAGTCTGGCCCCAGGGCCTCTTATCAGACCAGAAGCCCCTCCTCTCTCCCTGCTAAACACACATACAAGTAACTGCCAAAATAAAGGAAACACCAATAATGTGTCTTAATAAGGTGTTAAGCCACCACAAGGCACCAGAACAGCTTCAATGTGCCTTGGCATAGCTTCTACAAGTGTCTGGAACTCTAAGGGAGGGATGCGACACCATTCTTCCACGAGAAATGTCTATAATTTAGTGTTTTGTTGATGGTGGTGGAAAACGCTATCTCAGGCTCCGCTAGAGAATCTCCCATTAGTGGCTTATTATGAGAGTCTTCATCACTGAACCTCCTGCCAAACGTGCCCCAACAATCACCCCTCTTTCAAAGTCACCGAGACCTCTTCTTCTAGCCATGGCAGCCAAAACAAAATGGGCAACTGGGCCTGCCCAGCATTTTTATACGTTACCCTAAGCATGATGGGATGTTAATTGCTTAATTAACTCAGGATACACACCTGTGTGGAAGCACCCGCTTTCAATATACTTTGTATCCCTCATTTACTCAATTGTTTCCTTTACTATGGCAGTTACCTGTACATACACATGTACACACTACTAATTACCATATAACATTGTCTACTTCTCAGCCCGGGTCATGCCCCATAACTAGCTAGCAGTACTACATCATACAGCTACATTAGATCTAAATTATTCACTAGATGAGTCGTAGGGAGAAGGGGCTCAATGAAGTGCATGTACCCATTACCCAGACACTTAGGGCCTTGCTGTAAGGCATAATGACTACTTGGAATGGGGTAAAGTAAAACAAAAAAATACAAAGCTTTTATCCCATACGATGGTTAACTGCTACAAGCTCCTACGGGCTCCATTCCATGTGTTTCAGAGGGATTCTGGGAAAGTTGTGAGTTTGACTTGTTCTGTAGAGCCACTGATTTAGAACCAGTTAAGACTGAGGTTTATCACATTACAATTATTATTATTATTTTACATTTTTGTCATTTAGCAGACGCTCTTATCCAGAGCGACTTACAGTAGCAATTAGGGTTAAGTGCCTTGCTCAAGGGCACAGACACATTTTTCACGTAGTCGGCTCGGGGATTAGAACCAGCGACCTTTCGGTTACTGCCACAACGCTCTTAACCACTGAGCTACCTGCCGCCCCGTCATGACAGGTCTACTCACGGTGGTCTGCTCAGGGGTCACGGAGTTCTACTGCACCCTTATTAGACCCCTAATATTGTGTGTATGAGTATATGTATGTAAATATTTAAGTATACATATTATGTATACTTAAATATTTACATACATCACTACCGTGAAGTCCTATAAGAGTTACAAACCATGTATATGTTTATGAACAGTTATAACCTCTTTATGAATGGTTACTCCTCCCAGGTGAGGGCCCAGAGGCCATGCAGGGGCTTGTAAATACTAGGCTAGTTTGTATGCTTATGTATGTTATGCACACAGTTTAATAGGTACACCCAATAGGTACACCCACCCAGTACTCCTGAGTGGCGCAGTGGTCTAAGGCACTGCATCGCAGTGCTAACTGTGCCACTAGAGATCCTGGTTCGAATCCAGGCTCTGTCGCCGCCGGCCGCGACCGGGAGACTCATGGGCGGCGCACAATTGGCCCAGCGTCGTCCAGGGTAGGGGAGGGAATGGCCGGCAGGGATGTAGCTCAGTTGATAGAGCATGGCGTTTGCAACGCCAGGGTTGTGGGTTCGATTCCCACGGGGGGCCAGTATAAAAAAAATATGTATTCACTAACTGTAAGTCGCTCTGGATAAGAGCGTCTGCGTAAATGACTAAAATGTAAAATGTAAATGTACAGAGTCTGACCCCCCCCTTTACCTCCAGAACAGCCTGAATTCTTCGGGACATTCTACAAGGTGTCAGAAACGTTCCACAGGGATGTTGGTCCATGCTGATGCGATGGCATCACGCAGGTGCTGCAGATTGGACGGCGGTACATTCATGCTGTGAACAGCCCGTTCCATCTCATCCCAAAGATGCTCTATTGGGTTGAGGTCTGGGGACTGCGCGGACCACTCAAGTAAACTGAACTCACTGTTATGTTCCATTCGATGTTTTTCCACTCCTCAATTGTCCCAGTGTTGGTGATGGCGTGCCCACTGGAGCCGCTTCTTCTTGTTTTTTTAGCTGATAGGAGTGGAACCCGGTGAGGTCGTCTGCTGCCACAGCCAATCAGAGACAAGGATCGACAAGTTGTGCGTTCCGAGATGCCGTTCCGCACCATTATTTGTCTGTTTGGGGCCCGCCTGTTAGCTTGCACGATTCATGCCGTCCTCCTTCGACTTCTCTCATCTCATCAACGAGCTGTTTTCGCCCACAGGTCTGCCGCTGACTGGATGTTTGTTTGTCGCACCGTTCTCGGGAAACCCTAGACACTGCCGTGCCTGGCACTGACAATCATACCACGCTCAAAGTTGCTTAGGTCACTCGTTTTGCCCACTCTAACGTTCAATAGAACAGTAACTGAATGCCTCGATGCCAGTCTGCCTGCTTTATATAGCAAGCCACGGCCACCTGACCCACTGTCCGTAGGAGCGATCAATTTCCGCAAACGGGGTGACGTACCTAATAAACTGTCCGCTGTGTGTATGTCTATGTACAGTGGGGAAAAAAAGTATTTAGTCAGCCACCAATTGTGCAAGTTCTCCCACTTAAAAAGATGAGAGAGGCCTGTAATTTTCATCATAGGTACACGTCAACTATGACAGACAAAATGAGGAAAAAATTCCAGAAAATCACATTGTAGGATTTTTTATGAATTTATTTGCAAATTATGGTGGAAAATAAGTATTTGGTCAATAACAAAAGTTTCTCAATACTTTGTTATATACCCTTTGTTGGCAATGACACAGGTCAAACGTTTTCTGTAAGTCTTCACAAGGTTTTCACACACTGTTGCTGGTATTTTGGCCCATTCCTCCATGCAGATCTCCTCTAGAGCAGTAATGTTTTGGGGCTGTCGCTGGGCAACACAGACTTTCAACTCCCTCCAAAAATGTCTATGGGGTTGAGATCTGGAGACTGGCTAGGCCACTCCAGGACCTTGAAATGCTTCTTATGAAGCCACTCCTTCGTTGCCGGGCGGAGTGTTTGGGATCATTGTCATGCTGAAAGACCCAGCCACGTTTCATCTTCAATGCGCTTGCTGATGGAAGGAGGTTTTCACTCAAAATCTCACGATACATGGTCCCATTCATTCTTTCCTTTACACGGATCAGTCGTCCTGGTCCATTTGCAGAAAAGCAGCCCCAAAGCATGATGTTTCCACCCCCAGGCTTCACAGTAGGTATGGTGTTCTTTGGATGCAACTCAGCATTCTTTGTCCTCCAAACACGACGAGTTGAGTTTTTACCAAAAAGTTATATTTTGGTTTCATATGACATTCTCCCAATCCTCTTCTGGGTCATCCAAATGCACTCTAGCAAACTTCAGACGGGCCTGGACATGTACTGGCTTAAGCAGGGGGACACGTCTGGCACTGCAGGATTTTAGTCCCTGGCGGCGTAGTGTGTTACTGATGGTAGGCTTTGTTACTTTGGTCCCAGCTCTCTGCAGGTCATTCACTAGGTCCCCCTGTGTGGTTCGGGATTTTGCTCACCGTTCTTGTGATCATTTTGACCCCACGGGGTGAGATCTTGCGTGGGCCCCAGATCGAGGGGAGATTATCAGTGGTCTTGTATGTCTTCCATTTCCTAATAATTGCTCCCACAGTTGATTTCTTCAAACCAAGCTGCTTACCTATTGCAGATTCAGTCTTCCCAGCCTGGTGCAGGTCTACAATTTTGTTTCTGGTGTCCTTTGAAAGCTCTTTGGTCTTGGCCATAGTGGAGTTTGGAGTGTGACTGTTTGAGGTTGTGGACAGGTGTCTTTTATACTGATAACAAGTTCAAACAGGTGCCATTAATACAGGTAACGAGTGGAGGACAGAGGAGCCTCTTAAAGAAGAAGTTACAGGTCTGTGAGAGCCAGAAATCTTGCTTGTTTGTAGGTGACCAAATACTTATTTTCCACCATAATTTGCAAATAAATTCATAAAAAATCGTACAATGTGATTTTCTGGATTTTTTTCCCTCAATTTGTCTGTCATAGTTGACGTGTACCTATGATGAAAATTACAGGCCTCTCTCATCTTTTTTAAGTGGGAGAACTTGCACAATTGGTGGCTGACTAAATAATTTTTTTCCCCACTGTATTTGACCTGGTCCAGACTTCAGAGGTCATTCACGTGCATATAAACACTATGTATACTTAAGTATGGTTATGTATCTCATACGTGCAATATATGTATTTATGTCTAGTGTGTAATGAAACAGAAGTGTATTTTATATACAGCAGTACTGTGTGTCTAAGACAATTCTGCCCTCGGGACATTAAAGTTCATCCCGTCCATGTATCTTACCTGTTCCTGTCCCATTGAGGTCATCCCAGGTGAGGTGACGCTCATCTGCCCGGCCATCTGACCCGCTGCGGCCATGCCGCTGGCGTTGGTAGCCATGGAGACGTTGAGGTTCATTCCGTTGCCGTTGTACATGGCTGCGCCCCCATTGGTCTGCTGCTGCTGGGCGAACTGAGGCGGAGACTGCTGAGTACTGAACATACTGGAGGAAGGAGGGGGAGAGAGAGAGAGAGAGAGAGAGAGACAGAGAGAGAGAGAGAGAGAGAGAGAGAGAGAGAGAGAGAGAGAGAAGGGTTAGGTCTGCTGCTGCTGGGGGAACTGAGGCAGAGACTGCTGAGGAAAGGAAAGGAAAGGAGAGAGAGAGAAGGGTTAGCTTTAAACTCTACTAAGTATAGAGAGAGAGAAGGGTTAGCTTTAAACTCTACTAAGTATAGAGAGAGAGAAGGGTTAGCTTTAAACTCTACTAAGTATAGAGAGAGAGAAGGGTTAGCTTTAAACTCTACTAAGTATAGAGAGAGAGAAGGGTTAGCTTTAAACTCTACTAAGTATATAGAGAGAGAAGGGTTAGCTTTAAACTCTACTAAGTATAGAGAGAGAGAAGGGTTAGCTTTAAACTCTACTAAGTATAGAGAGAGAGAAGGGTTAGCTTTAAACTCTACTAAGTATAGAGAGAGAGAAGGGTTAGCTTTAAACTCTACTAAGTATAGAGAGAGAGAAGGGTTAGCTTTAAACTCTACTAAGTATAGAGAGAGAGAAGGGTTAGCTTTAAACTCTACTAAGTATAGAGAGAGAGAAGGGTTAGCTTTAAACTCTACTAAGTATAGAGAGAGAGAAGGGTTAGCTTTAAACTCTACTAAGTATAGAGAGAGAGAAGGGTTAGCTTTAAACTCTACTAAGTATATAGAGAGAGAAGGGTTAGCTTTAAACTCTACTAAGTATATATAGAGAGAGAAGGGTTAGCTTTAAACTCTACTAAGTATAGAGAGAGAGAAGGGTTAGCTTTAAACTCTACTAAGTATAGAGAGAGAGAAGGGTTAGCTTTAAACTCTACTAAGTATATAGAGAGAGAAGGGTTAGCTTTAAACTCTACTAAGTATAGAGAGAGAGAAGGGTTAGCTTTAAACTCTACTAAGTATAGAGAGAGAGAAGGGTTAGCTTTAAACTCTACTAAGTATAGAGAGAGAGAAGGGTTAGCTTTAAACTCTACTAAGTATAGAGAGAGAGAAGGGTTAGCTTTAAACTCTACTAAGTATAGAGAGAGAGAGAGAGAAATGTTTAAACTCTACTAAGAGAGTTCCTGAACTATTTTATTACTATGCCTCAAGTTTCATTTATAACCCAAAGAAGGGTTTTACACTCAACTACACTACCGTTCAAAAGTTTGGGGTCACTTAGAAATGTCCTTGTTTTCCATGAAAACATACATTAAATGAGTTTAAATAGGAAATATAGCAAAATGCATAGGAAATGTAGTCATTCAAAATGTTAGAAATAATGATTTTTAATTGAAATAATAATTGTGTCCAATCTTTGCTTTCATCAAAGAATACTCCATTTGCAACAATTACAGCCTTGCAGACCTTTGGCATTCTAGTTGTCAATTTGTTGAGGTAATCTGAAGAGATTTCACCCCATGCTTCCTGAAGCACCACCCACAAGTTGGATTGGCTTGATGGGCACTTCTTACGTACCATACGGTCAAGCTGCTCCCACAACAGATCAATAGGGTTGAGATCCGGTGACTGTGCTGGCCACTCCATTATAGACAGAATACCAGCTGACTGCTTCTTCCCTAAATAGTTATTGCATAGTTTGGAGCTGTGCTTTGGGTCATTGTCCTGTTGTAGGAGGAAATTGACTCCAATCAAGCGCCGTCCACAGGGTATGGCATGGCGTTGCAAAATGGAGTGATAGCCTTCCTTCTTCAAGATCCCTTTTACCCTGTACAAATCTCCCATTTTACCACCACCAAAGCACCCCCAGACCATCACATTGCCTCCACCATGCTTGACAGATGGCATCAAGCACTCCTCCAGCATATTTTCATTTGGTCTGCGTCTCACAAATGTTCTTCTTTGTGATCCGAACACCTCAAACTTCGATTTGTCTGTCCATAACACTTTTTTCCAATGTTCCTCTGTCCAGTGTCTGTGTTCTTTTGCCCATCTTAATCTTTTATTTTTATTGGCCAGTTTGAGATATGGCTTTTTCTTTGCAACTCTGCCTAGAAGGTCAGCATCCCGGAGTCGCCTCTTCACTGTTGACGTTGAGACTGGTGTTTTGCGGGTACTATTTAATGAAGCTGCCAGTTGAGGACCTATGAGGCGTCTGTTTCTCAAACTAGACACTTTAATGTATTTGTCCTCTTCCTCAGTTGTGCACCGGGGCCTCCCACTCCTCTTTCTATTCTGGTTAGAGCCAGTTTGCGCTGTTCTGTGAAGGGAGTAGTACACAACGTTGTACGAGATCTTCAGTTTCGTCTTTAATCAGCACAACAGTTTTCGGCTGTGCTAACATAATTGCAAAAGGGTTTTCTAATGATCAATTAGCCTTTTAAAATGATAAACCTGGATTAGCAAACAACGTGCCATTGGAACACAGGACTGATGGTTGCTGATATTGGGCCTCTGTATGCCTATGTAGATATTCCATTAAAAATCAGCAGTTTCCAGCTACAATAGCCATTTACAACATTAACAATGTCTACACTGCATTTCTGATCAATTTGATGTTATTTTAATGGACAAAAAAATGGCTTTTCTTTCGAAAACAAGGACATTTCTAAGCAACCCCAAACTTTTGAACGGTAGTGTATATGGAAAATAATCATGCATAATTTTGTGTTTATTGAAGCCTAGATATGGTAGTTGATCTGTGCTGTCCTGGATATTAAAGTGCTGAGCGATTAGTGCTTTTTGAGGTCGGTTCTGTTTCGGTTCAATGATGAAAAATTAACCACGGTTTTCGTTTTCGATAATTGTTTAAAACATGAAATGCATTTACATTTACATTTTAGTCATTTAGCAGACGCTCTTATCCAGAGCGACTTACAGTTAGTGAATACATATTTTCATTATTTTTTTATACTGGCCCCCCGTGGGAATCGAACCCACAACCCTGGCATTGCAAACGCCATGCTCTATCAACTGAGCTACATCCCTGCCGGCCATTCCCTCCCCTACCCTGGACGACGCTGGGCCAATTGTGCGCCGCCCATGAGTCTCCTGGTCGCGGCCGGCTGCGACAGAGTCTGGATTCGAACCAGGATCTCTAGTGGCACAGTTAGCACTGCGATGCAGTGCCTTAGACCACTGCGCCACTCAGGAGGCATTATGTGGGATGAATCCTGTAACAACATAGAATACAACTATTAATAAAAGTCCCATGATGGTAGTGACTGGCCATTATTATCACTTCTTAACCATCATTTATTCACTTTACTTTACTTTAATAAGATATTCCAGTTGTTGTGGATATTACATTAGTTTTATTTGCTGACTTTATTTCATTCCAAGTCATCATCTCATCTCTACAGAGCTGCTGCCTATACTATCTGACTAAATCACTATTTTAGTAGTTCTTCAAAGTAAATAAGACGTACTTTTATAACTGCTGAATACCAACTATCAATCACTTAGATCATGTATTTTCAGGTAGAGATACCTCACGAAGCAACTGCTCTCTATCCCGCTCTTCTCTCCCCGTCTGCCTCACACAGACCGGACAAGTAGGTGCGCAAAGGATTATGGTCATTGTAGTTCATTAGCACGTTTTCTGGGCTAAACTATGTAGAATATTGGCCTGTTGGAAACTACAACTCCCTACTAACATAGTTCGGGCTTGATCTGATTTATCTCTAAAGAAACTGTACATAAAATGACGGTTAATCGCTCAGCACTAATATTCACAGACAGATTCTTAACATCCACAGACAACTGGATGTCTGATAAGACACATTGTAATAAGGACATGCTCTCTACGTGCTCTCTCTCTTTGACCTCTGATTATTGGGACAGTTTTACTGTACAGGTTTCCACAGCCAACCCTGTGGTCCCCCCATCTTTCTCACTCACCTGTTGTTTCCTCCCACGTTGCCCTGGGGCGGCCAGCCATTCATGTCAGGCGAGGCCTGGAAGGTGGTGTTGCCCTGGCCCTGCTGTTGCATCATGGGAGACTGGGTGTAGGTCATCCTGGGGGACAGCAGGGGACTCTGGGGCGTGGCCTGACCCCCAAACCCTCCATCAGGCTGCTGGGACATACCTGGGGGGGGTCAGGGTTTTAGGTCGAACAGGTCTGGTCTAGAATGCTCCTGTTTCCCCTAGGTACAGATCTAGAATCAGCTTTCCCCTCCCCCAATCCTAACCTTAACCCAGCGTTTCCCAAACTCGGTCCTGGGGACCCCAAGGGGTGCACGTTTTGGTTTTTTGCCCTAGCACTACACAGCTGATTCAAATAATCAACACTTAATGATGAGGTGATTATTTAAATCAGCTGTGTAGTGCTAGGGCAAAAACCAAAACTTGCACCCCTTGGGGTCCCCAGGACCGAGTTTGGGAAACGCTGCCTTAACCATTAGTGGGGAAAATGCTAAACTGATGCTGTCACCCTGGACTATCCCATCTAGAACATAGCTCTAACACCGAGGTGTCCATACATTTCATAATAATAATAAAAATACATTTAATTTATAAATCACTTTTCATTGAAAGACAATCGCAACATGCTACAGTGAGTGTGCTATCTCGTAACTGGAATATATTTCCAAATTGATTGCTGATGTGTGTAGGTCACTTAACATAAATGTGTACATTCACTCCAGTCCTCTTGGTGAAAGAACAGACAGCAATACAGACAAATCTAATTATTCTAATACACTCGAGTAACAGTCACAAACACACAGAGTACATACTCTCTTAGAACAGACAACTGCTAATGACTGGAAATCATTCGGTTATATCAGTTACCCGTTTGGCAGAATACAATGTCCTCTCAATAGTTGACTTATTGAGAGTTTACACACTGACAGACTCACCAAAAATACAATCAAAGCCTAAAAAAGGTTCAGAGGTCATCTGTTGGGGTTAAGGCGGTAGGGTTCAGGGTTCAGGGAGTGTACAGGCGTTCGAAGGGAGGGAGGACTACATGCATGTTAATGGTTCAGGAAGTGCACTACCAGAGGGCTCTGGTCAAAAGCATTACACTGTGTAGGGAACAGGGTGCCATTTGGGATGCACAATTAGTGTGAGCAGCCAAGGGGGGGGGGTAGGAAAGTGGAGGAAAGAGAGGATGAGGGAGACTGGTGAGAGAGAGGGTGGGGAAGGAGAGGGGGGGGAAGAGACGGCGGGAAGGAGGGGGGAAGGAGCGGACGGGAAGGAGCGGACGGGAAGGAGAGGGGGGGAAGGAGGGGGGGGGAGGAGAGGGCGGGATAGAGAGGGCGGGAAGTAGGGGGGGAGGGAGGGGGGAAAGGAGGGGGTTCTTTATTGTAAGGGATTGATCAACCACACCACCATGTTGCAGGACAGCATGTCACACAGGATTATCTTCAGATTAACCTGAGATTACATATTACACTGGGAGACTAAGGGGTTATAATCAGATGTATGTCTGATTAAATATTGATCTAATTGATATGCACTAATGGGAATTGGGAAATAGTTTGAATTCAGTCCTATCAAGCAGCCTTAAAAAGTCCCAATAAAATATACAAACAGCACTGTAACATACTGTAAAATGAACATACTGTATTTACAATGTATGTAACATGAAGTTTATTATGTTGAACTTGTGTTTCTTGCTTTAGTCTTTTCTTACTAGCACTGATTGAGCTGATGGTTTATTAAGGAACGTTTTTACTAGCAATGTGGAAGTCTTAGTTGAATGCACGGACTGTAAATCATAAGGGTGTCTGCTTAACGTAGTTTGTATGGTACCGCTTTCTGTCCAGCTACTGCCCTCTAGTGGAAAATATGTTTTATGGCCTAAATCAGGATGACCAATCAGGATTGGCTATTAAATCAGGAGGACCAATCAGGATTGGCTATTAACCAGGAGGCGGATGAATCTAATTGTTGGTGGGTTGTAAGGCAGTAGGTACCTGAGATTGAGAACTGAAAGGCACTGAGCTGCTGTACATGAGGGCCGACTACGGCCCCAACCTGTCCTGATCCCCCCGTCGCCCACATCATCATCATCTGGGAGGAGGTAGAGCCATGCAGGGCGTGGTGGGGGGGGAGAGAGGAGGGCAGGCTGGGCGAGAGGAGGGGGGAGGAGAAGGGGCTGGTAGAGGGGTGAGGAGGAGGAGTGGGTGAGGCCAGGCCTGGGCCTGTACTGGTACCGTAGCTGGGCGGGTAGGGGGACTGCTGGGGGTTGGTGGTCTGGGGGATCCGGGGGTTACTCAGGCCTCCTGATAGGCCACTTGCAGCAGCGGCGGCCATATTGGGAGGTAGGTTGAGTCCCTGGGCTCTCATCACCATGTTCCTCTGCTGCTGCGCCGCGATCTGTTGTTGTTGTTGTTGTTGTTGTTGTTGTCTCTGGTGCTCCAGCTGACGCTGCCGCAGGTGGTTGCTGAGGAGTTCTCTCTGGCGTTGCGCCAGCATCTGAGCATTGATGGTCCCCTGGAGACAGAGAGAAAAGGAGATTTAACAATATCTACAAAAAAAATGATCATTGTTTTCTGGTGAATTATAATACTGGTATTTCTATAACTATTTGGTTACTGTGTGAGTAACTGTGAGTAATGTGTGAGTAAGCTACCTGGTTGGGGTTGTTGGACTGTAGAGGTAGGTTCATATTGGACACTCCACTCATCTGGTTCATCATTGGCTGGCGGTTCTGATGAGAACAGGTAAACAGGTTCTTTACCATAAACAAACATTCTGCTTCTGATAAAGTCATACAGGCATCGGCACACCGCTTTGAACCGCTTCGGAGTAAACTGCTTTGGAGTAAACCGCTTCGGAGTAAACCGCTTCGGAGTAAACCGCTTCGGAGTAAACTGCTTTGAAATAAACCGTTTTGGAGTAAACTGCTTTGAAATAAACCGTTTTGGAGTAAACTGCTTTGAAATAAACCGCTTCGGAGTAAACCGCTTCGGAGTAAACCGCTTCGGAATAATAATAATAATAATATGCCATTTAGCCGACGCTTTTATCCAAAGCGACTTACAGTCATGCGTGCATACATTTTTTTTTTTTTTTGTGTATGGGTGGTCCCGGGGATCGAACCCACTACCTTGGCGTTACAAGCGCCGTGCTCTACCAGCTGAGCTACAGTAAACTGCATCGGAGTAAACTGCATCGAAGTAAACTGCATCGAAGTAAACTGCATCAGAGTAAACTGCATCAGAGTAAACCGCTTCGGAGTAAACTGCATCGGAGTAAACTGCATCGGAGTAAACTGCATCAGAGTAAACTGCATCAGAGTAAACTGCATCAGAGTAAACTGCATCGGAGTAAACTGCATCAGAGTAAACTGCATCAGAGTAAACCGCTTCGGAGTAAACTGCATCGGAGTAAACTGCATCGGAGTAAACTGCATCGGAGTAAACTGCATCGGAGTAAACTGCATCAGAGTAAACTGCATCAGAGTAAACTGCATCAGAGTAAACCGCTTCGGAGTAAACCGCTTCGGAGTAAACCGCATCGGAGTAAACTGCATCGGAGTAAACTGCATCGGAGTAAACTGCATCGGAGTAAACTGCATCAGAGTAAACTCCTTTGAGATTTCCTCGCATGCCCCTGAGCGCTAGTATCAAACGTGACATCACTACTATTCAAGGCTGAATACACAAACAACAAACCCACATTGTGAAGACCTGCCAAAATGTCACGGCCAAGACCAGTTACAGCTATCGATCTGGCCTCACTGGGAAGTTACAGTTGAAGTCGGAAGTTTACATACACTTAGGTTGGAGTCATTAAAACTCGTTTTTCAACCACTCCACACATTTCTTGTTAACAAACTATAGTTTTGGCAAGTCGGTTAGGACATCTACTTTGTGCATGACACAAGTAATTTTTCCAACAATTGTTAACAGAAAGATTATTTCACTTATAATTCACTGTATCACAATTCCAATGGGTCAGAAGTTTACATACACTAAGTGGACTGTGCCTTTAAACAGCTTGGAAAATTCCAGAAAATGATGTCATGACTTTAGAAGCTTCTAATAGGCTAATTGACATAATTTGAGTCAATTGGAGGTGTACCTGTGGATGTATTTCAAGGCCTACCTTCAAACTCAGTGCCATCATGGGAAAATCAAAAGAAATCAGTCAAGACCTCAGAAAAAAATTTGTAGACCTCCACAAGTCTGGTTCATCCTTGGGAGCAATTTCCAAATGCCTGAAGGTACCACATTCATCTGTACAAACAATAGTACGCAAGTATAAACACCATGGGACCACGCAGCCGTCATACCGCTCAGGAAGGAGACGCATTCTGTCTCCTAGAGAAGAACGTACTTTGGTGTGAAAAGTGCAAATCAATCCCAGAACAGCAGCAAAGGACCTTGTGAAGATGCTGGAGGAAACAGGTACAAAAGTATCTATATCCACAGTAAAACAAGTCCTATATCGACACCTGAAAGGCTGCTCAGCAAGGAAGAAGCCACTGCTCCAAAACCGCAATAAAAAAGCCAGACTACGGTTTGCAACTGCACATGGGGACAAAGATCGTACTTTTTGGAGAAATGTCCTCTGGTCTGATTAAACAAAAATAGAACTGTTTGGCAATAATGACCATCGTTATGTTTGGAGGAAAAAGGGGGCACCTTGCAAGCCGAAGAACACCATCCCAACTGTGAAGCACGAGGGTGGCAGCATCATGCTGGATGGGAGGGACTGGTGCACTTCACAAAATAGATGGCATCATGAGGAAGGAAAATTATGTGGACATATTGAAGCAACATCTCAACACATCAGTCAGGAAGTTAAAGCTTGGTCGCAAATGGGTCTTCCAAATGGACAATGACCCCAAGCATACTTCCAAAGTTGTGACAAAATGGCTTAAGGACAACAAAGTCAAGGTATTGAAGTGGCCATCACAAAGCCCTGACCTCAATCCTATAGAAAATGTGTGGGCAGAACTGAAAAAGTGTGTGCGAGCAAGGAGGCCTAGTTAAACAATTGAAAGTTAATCCTACCAAATACTAACTGAGTGTATGTAAACTTCTGACCCACTGGGAATGTGATGAAAGAAATAAAAGATGAAATAAATCATTCTCTCGACTATTATTCTGACATTTCACATTCTTAAAATAAAGTGGTGATCCTAACTGACCTAAGACAAGGAATTCTTACTAGGATTAAATGTCAGGAATTGTGAAAAACTGAGTTTAAATGTATTTGGCTAAGGTGTATGTAAACTTCCAACTTCAACTGTATATGAATCCCAGTAGTGTCCAGTTGTAATAGTCTGTTTACTGTCAGATATGAACCCTAGTAGTGTCCAGTTGTAATAGTCTGTTTACTGTCAGATATGAACCCTAGTAGTGTCCAGTTGTAATAGTCTGTTTACTGTCAGATATGAACCCTAGTAGTGTCCAGTTGTAATAGTCTGTTTACTGTCAGATATGAACCCTAGTAGTGTCCAGTTGTAATAGTCTGTTTACTGTCAGATATGAACCCTAGTAGTGTCCAGTTGTAATAGTCTGTTTACTGTCAGATATGAACCCTAGTAGTGTCCAGTTGTAATAGTCTGTTTACTGTCAGATATGAACCCTAGTAGTGTCCAGTTGTAATAGTCTGTTTACTGTCAGATATGAACCCTAGTAGTGTCCAGTTGTAATAGTCTGTTTACTGTCAGATATGAACCCTAATAGTGTCCAGTTGTAATAGTCTGTTTACTGTCAGATATGAACCCTAGTAGTGTCCAGTTGTAATAGTCTGTTTACTGTCAGATATGAACCCTAGTAGTGTCCAGTTGTAATAGTCTGTTTACTGTCAGATATGAACCCTAGTAGTGTCCAGTTGTAATAGTCTGTTTACTGTCAGATATGAACCCTAGTAGTGTCCAGTTGTAATAGTCTGTTTACTGTCAGATATGAACCCTAGTAGTGTCCAGTTGTAATAGTCTGTTTACTGTCAGATATGAACCCTAGTAGTGTCCAGTTGTAATAGTCTGTTTACTGTCAGATATGAACCCTAGTAGTGTCCAGTTGTAATAGTCTGTTTACTGTCAGATATGAACCCTAGTAGTGTCCAGTTGTAATAGTCTGTTTACTGTCAGATATGAACCCTAGTAGTGTCCAGTTGTAATAGTCTGTTTACTGTCAGATATGAACCCTAGTAGTGTCCAGTTGTAATAGTCTGTTGTTTACTGTCAGATATGAACCCTAGTAGTGTCCAGTTGTAATAGTCTGTTTACTGTCAGATATGAACCCTAGTAGTGTCCAGTTGTAATAGTCTGTTTACTGTCAGATATGAACCCTAGTAGTGTCCAGTTGTAATAGTCTGTTTACTGTCAGATATGAACCCTAGTAGTGTCCAGTTGTAATAGTCTGTTTACTGTCAGATATGAACCCTAGTAGTGTCCAGTTGTAATAGTCTGTTTACTGTCAGATATGAACCCTAGTAGTGTCCAGTTGTAATAGTCTGTTTACTGTCAGATATGAACCCTAGTAGTGTCCAGTTGTAATAGTCTGTTTACTGTCAGATATGAACCCTAGTAGTGTCCAGTTGTAATAGTCTGTTTACTGTCAGATATGAACCCTAGTAGTGTCCAGTTGTAATAGTCTGTTTACTGTCAGATATGAACCCTAGTAGTGTCCAGTTGTAATAGTCTGTTTACTGTCAGTGTTCCGCCAGTGTTGTGTCTCCGTCTGTGTCTCCGTCTGTGTCTCCGTCTGTGTCTCCGTCTGTGTCTGTGTCTGTGTCTCCGTCTGTGTCTCCGTCTGTGTCTCCGTCTCCGTCTGCCTGTCGGTCTCTCAGTACCGGTTGTACCTGTAGCCGGTGCTGCAGCTGTAACCTCAGTGTATTAGGCTGGTTAGGAACCACCCCTTGGGGCCTCAGCCCCGGTCGTTGCTGCATCCTTATGATGGGGTATCCTGGTCTGGGGCCCATCTGGCCAGCCATTGGGTGGAAACCTTGACCTGTTGGTAGAGGTAGAAAATTATAATTTTCTCATGGCTCTCTTCTCCCTCTGCAGCAGGCATATAGTAAACATGTGTTTGGAATATCGAATCGTGATACATATAGAATCCCAATATGTATTGAATCGTAACCCTGCCAATTCCCACCACTACCTGTGGGGTCCTGCATGGGTCCGCTGGGCCCAGGGCCGTGGTACCCTCTCTGGGCTAGATGGGAGCCAGGTGGGGGGTACTGCTGGTGCTGCTGGCCATACACTGGAGGCTTCTGGTCCAGCAACATGGACGGGTCTGAAATGAACTGGTCCTGATCTACTGACTGACCCTGTTGGGAGAGGAGAGAGGGGTGAGAAGGAGGAGAAGGAGAGAGGGGTGAGAAGGAGGAGAGGGGGATGAACTGGACCTGATCTACAGACTGACCCTGGAGAAAGAGAGGAGAGGAGAGAGGGATGAATTGGACCAGACTGACCCTGTAGAGAGGGAGTAAAGATAGATGTAAACGAGGGAACATCCAAGAATGACAATAATGAAAGGGAAGAACAAGGACAGAGATGGTAGAGTAAGGATAGAGATGGTAGAGTAAGGACAGAGATGGTAGAGTAAGGACAGAGATGGTAGAGTAAGGACAGAGATGGTAGAGTAAGGACAGAGATGGTAGAGTAAGGACATAGATGGTAGAGTAAGGACATAGATGGGAGAAGTAAGGAAAGAGATGGAGGAGTAAGGACAGAGATGGTAGAGTAAGGACAGCGATGGTAGAGTAAGGACATAGATGGTAGAGTAAGGACAGAGATGGGAGAAGTAAGGAAAGAGATGGAGGAGTAAGGACAGATGGTAGAGTAAGGACAGAGATGGTAGAGTAAGGACAGAGCTGGTAGAGTAAGGACAGAGATGGTAGAGTAAGGACAGAGATGGAGGAGTAAGGACAGAGATGGAGGAGTAAGGACAGAGATGGTAGAGTAAGGACAGAGATGGAGGAGTAAGGACAGAGATGGTAGAGTAAGGACAGAGATGGTAGAGTAAGGACAGAGATGGTAGAGTAAGGACAGAGATGGTAGAGTAAGGACAGAGATGGTAGAGTAAGGACAGAGATGGTAGAGTAAGGACAGAGATGGTAGAGTAAGGACATAGATGGTAGAGTAAGGACAGAGATGGTAGAGTAAGGACAGAGATGGTAGAGTAAGGACAGAGATGGTAGAGTAAGGACAGAGATGGTAGAGTACGGACAGAGATGGAGGAGTAAGGACAGAGATGGTAGAGTAAGGACAGAGATGGTAGAGTAAGGACATAGATGGGAGAGTAAGGACAGAGATGGAGGAGTAAGGACAGAGATGGTAGAGTAAGGACAGAGATGGTAGAGTAAGGACAGAGATGGTAGAGTAAGGACAGAGATGGTAGAGTAAGGACAGAGATGGTAGAGTAAGGACAGAGATGGTAGAGTAAGAGCTGGGATGGAAGAGTGGACAAGAAAGAAGGATGACAGACAGAGGGGAACTAGTGAGAGGAGAGTGATTTTGACCTGTCTCACCAGACCAGGTATAAAGAGATCAGAGATGGTGGAGAGTGATTCTCCTGTCAGAGATAGTAAACTAATAAGACAAAGGAAGAAAGGACAGAGGCATTTTCTTAATTGGTTTGCTCAACTCCTGCATCCTCTCGCTGTCCTCTGTCCTCCGTCCTCTCTCTCATACTTTTGAAAAAGGTCAAAGGTAATCAAGGAGAGGGAAAGTGGATGAAAATGTGCTTGTATGAAATGAGACGCCCCTTCTCCACTCAGGCTAAAGACATGTAAAGTGATAAATGTGTAAAGTGATAGCATTAAGTTAGTTGTGAAGTCATATTATAGATAAACGATAAGTAGCATATTGTTTTTTAAACGTGTGCATGTTTTTCTCCTTTGACAAAACAAAAGCTGATTCAAAAGGGGGTGTGACAGATTTCAAAACTCTTTCGCGAAGGACTCAGGTAGGAGACACATCACTATCCTCGATGAGAGGACGGGCGAGAGACGGTGGAGGACATGAGAAAAGGCCAGAGAGAGGGCAGAAAGAAAGGAGATAGAGGAGTGGGGGGTCAGGGAGAGACTGACCTGTCCCATCAGATTATGTATCCCCAGAGCTCTGTCTATCTCCTCCAGGCCATCAGAGTCCTTCAGCACGGTGTAGAGCTGGGACATCAGGGCCCCCTTCATCACTAGGACCACCAGGCCCCGGACCCCCACACAACACCTCCTCCTGCTGGGGGGACGTACACAGACCTGGGGAGAGGAGGAGAGGAGAGGGAGGAGAGGGAGAGGGAGGAGAGGGAGAGGGAGGAGAGGGAGGAGAGGGAGAGAGGGAGAGAGGGAGGAGAGGGAGGAGAGGGAGAGGGAGGGGAAGAAGAGAGGGAGGAGAGGGAGAGGGAGGAGAGGGAGAGGGAAGAGAGGGAGGAGAGGGAGGAGAGGGAGAGGGAGGAAAAACTCCTGAAGGAATACAGTGACATGGAACTCCAGACTGCTTACTGAAATACTCCTGAATACAGTGACATGGATGTCAAGACTCCTTACTGAAATACTCCTGAATACAGTGACATGGATGTCAAGACTCCTTACTGAAATACTCCTGAATACAGTGACATGGAACTCCAGACTCCTTACTGAAATACTCCTGAATACAGTGACATGGAACTCAAGACTCCTTACTGAAAGACTCCTGAATACAGTGACATGGAACTCAAGACTCCTTACTGAAAGACTCCTGAATACAGTGACATGGATGTCAAGACTCCTTACTGAAAGACTCCTGACTACAGTGACATGGAACTCAAGACTCCTTACTGAAAGACTCCTGAATACAGTGACATGGAACTCAAGACTCCTTACTGAAAGACTCCTGAATACAGTGACATGGATGTCAAGACTCCTTACTGGAAGACTCCTGAATACAGTGACATGGATGTCAAGACTCCTTACTGAAAGACTCCTGAATACAGTGACATGGATGTCAAGACTCCTTACTGAAAGACTCCTGAATACAGTGACATGGAACTCAAGACTCCTTACTGAAAGACTCCTGAATACAGTGACATGGATGTCAAGACTCCTTACTGAAAGACTCCTGAATACAGTGACATGGATGTCAAGACTCCTTACTGAAAGACTCCTGAATACAGTGACATGGATGTCAAGACTCCTTACTGAAAGACTCCTGAATACAGTGACATGGATGTCAAGACTCCTTACTGAAAGACTCCTGAATACAGTGACATGGATGTCAAGACTCCTTACTGAAAGACTCCTGAATACAGTGACATGGATGTCAAGACTCCTTACTGAAAGACTCCTGAATACAGTGACATGGATGTCAAGACTCCTTACTGGAAGACTCCTGAATACAGTGACATGGATGTCAAGACTCCTTACTGAAAGACTCCTGAATACAGTGACATGGAACTCAAGACTCCTTACTGAAAGACTCCTGAATACAGTGACATGGATGTCAAGACTCCTTACTGAAAGACTCCTGAATACAGTGACATGGATGTCAAGACTCCTTACTGGAAGACTCCTGAATACAGTGACATGGATGTCAAGACTCCTTACTGAAAGACTCC